>NW_010265126.1:0-80016 GCF_000690775.1 Eurypyga helias | reverse complement strand
GCTGATTTATTTCTGACTTGTGCTGTCATAAGGATTCTCCCAGGACATTTGTTGTTCACTCAGTAATTTAAACTTTGTGAATTTCTTTAAACTTTGTTTAAGTTAAATCCCAGTGTATTTTCCTCTGAATAATTTTTTGCACTCAATCCCTGAAAAATGGTTTGTGCTTTACTTATTTATTTATTTACTGTTATCTTTTTAGTTCCACTGACAGTTTTCCAGCTCTTGCTAACAGCCCTCTGGTCAAGTGTCCTTGGAGAAAAGCAGACAAAATATTCTGCACTGGAATATTTTTGAATTTGGAAGCACACTAATAGATTTGACAATTTAGCATTCTAGGGAATGACTACTGCAGAAGTTATTTCAACATGCACTGTTTTCAATACCATTTTCCCAGTCCTTGATGCTGCAGAGTCTCCATTTAGTGTACCTACACCTGTGGGAAATACTGTATGAATACTTTGTTAGCATTTTGGTCACATAAGTGGAAAACAAGTTTGAAAGCGGGAGGAAAACTTCAGTGGAGAATGAGCTCCTTTAATGTATAACAAACTTGAAACACAGCAGTTAGGACAGGTCCATTCTTCCTGCTGTAGAATAATTATGCATATATTTGACCTATATTCTGCTTTGATGCAGGGATGCCAACAGTGAACTTAGAACTGAGTCTTAGGACTGTTATTAGAAAATGTTCATAATCAGCTAAATTACCTATCATGTTATGGTTACTAAAATCTTGCAGCTAGTATGGCACAGCCAGGTGTAAATTGAAAGTAAGTGGACAGCCCTGAATTAACTTTGTTCATTTAGCTTGCTTGGAACCACAAAGATTAGTCTCCTCTTATTTCTCCCTGGATTACTGCGGTCAAGGATGGAGAGGCAGCTCCCTCCATGCTCTCTCCGAGCTCCCCAGTCAGCATGGTACAACCGGTGCAGCATGGACCACTGGGCTGTGGTGGTGTAGCGCTGCAGGAGCACACCGCACCTGTAATGGGAAAGGGCGCGCTGTCCTTCTGTGCGTTACCTGAGTTGGTGTAAGTTTACACTAAATCTTACACTATATAGTATCTTTCATAGAACCACCATAACTAAAAGAAATGAGAGAAAACATTTTGTAGCAATTAGTAAAGGTTAATAATATAACATATAACATAATTCTTTTATGGATGTATCCTCTGTGGATTAAACCCAAGATTTCTTTAATTGTTGTCTTGGTCCATAAGGAAAGAAAATCTGCATGGTAGAAATAATATTTTCCTAAATCTTGGCAAGGCTGAAGAAAGCTATGAAGAACCTCAAAGATAGGACATTTGTGATTTCTGTGATGAACAGAGTTTGTTAAAGTGGTCAAAGTGCTAAGTGCAGTAATGATTTCATACTGAGCTTTTATAACATGGATGCAATACCAATATAGAATATATACAAACCAATACAGAGTATATACAACAGATGTGAAAAAATTCTGTAGAGGAGAAGTTTGAAGTGATGAGAAGCATCACATAATAGTAACTGAGATAGGAGACATAAGCCGTTTTGAATAAGAGGTTTTGGAGTTTCATTTTTTCAGTTTCCTTTCTTTCCTGTGTGTACAGGAAGCCAAAGGCTAGATATTAGATCTTTTAGGAAATAAGGAGTGATGCATTGATGAGGTTTGGGTATCTTGCCTCCTCTGTAAGTGAAATGGCAGAGATCATTTCAGTGGTATCAGGAGATCTCACAAAATGTCTAGCTAAAGCAATTTTCAGAAACTCTACCTGTTGATACAACTGCATATTTTTAAAATAGAAATCACAATAAATGCACATTAATATTAAATTACATGTCTGTCTTAACAAATAAGCATATCCACAAGATTGAAAAGCTGTCCAGGACTGCTTGGGTTATCTTTTGGTTTTGTGCTCATAAATGAAAATAACTGGCTCCTTATTGAGTTTCTGTGAACTGGATCCTCATTACTGCTGGGTAGGTTTCATTATACAGATATACAGCAATGCAGGTGGGGGGATATATTGTTTAGATATATCCTAAAATACAGTGTGGTGTCTGTGGTCATAAATGACAACACACATGTCCCGAGAGCTCATGGCTGTGGCGGAAGCCAGCAGTGACTCCCTCTGAGCTGCCGAGCTCTCTTCCTTCAGAAAGCACAAGACGACTAGGGTTTGTGTCTCCAAAATTAGAGCTGTCAAGCCTGAAGTTACCAGAATGGTGTGTTTGACATAAACTGAGGGTTTCACTATCTGACCCTTCCCATCAATAAAAGGCACAAAACCACACTCCACAACTACATTTTTCACAAGTCTTCTTTGCTTTGCCATCTGTGCTGCCAACTGTTCTTCTACTGTATATCGTCTGCGTGAAGAAGTGCTAAGTTTTTTATTCCTGCTTTGCATGTGTAATGTAATTATGTTTGACAGACTTGGTTTGATTGAGAGAAAACTATGAATTGGATTAAATGTTTTTTGTTTAGACTTTATTAGCTAAAGATGCCATTGCATAATTAATTTGTGAATAAGCAGCAATCTTGCAAATGAGGCAGTGAATCAAAAGCACAGGAAGACATTATAGCCTCTTCTCAGGATGAGTTTACACATTTCTTATTTGTAGTATTCATTAAAAATACATAAAGGAAGGTTAACAAAACATTGCAACAAAGAACCACAAACAAACCAGCCAGCCACAGAAGCCTTCATATATGCATAAGTCAAAAAAATGAAAGCAAGCCAACTCAAAAACATGAGCCTGTGCTAGACAGTAAATGCTTTAACAGTATTTGAATTCTATTCCCAGATGCTTTCAGTTCAACCTCAATGCTTTGGAGCAAAGATGTCTGTGGAACCGTATACTTCTAGTTCCAACGTAAAAAATATTTTTTTTTTTTAAGGTAGGGAAATTTTTAGTGTAAACATCTTAACTTTTACTTAAAGAAGATACTATGTTTTGCATTTTAGGGATGGAAACTGGCTGGTTTAATTCCTGTGCTTCAAATATTCGCATATACACCAGTTTTAACTTTACGTTTAGGTCATACAAATCATGCAATGATACAAGACATACTACTCAGAAAGTGAAAAAAAAAAAAACCCTGTAAGATGCAGGTAATTGGTTTAGAACACACTTTTTTTGCAAGCTACTTCTCTTCCTGTAGGCCTGTCTATACCATATTGCAAGCGATGGTGGGGTGTGGCCTTACCTTACCTCTTCTTGGCCCATGGGCATAGGATGTGGTGGGGGTCCTGTCGAGGCTGTTCAAGGACCAGGTGCTGTCTTGGTGCCCTCAGAGCCCTGACACCTGATCAGATTATTTGAGATAAATCTACTGCATTTCACATAAATTTCTCTGCCTAATTTCTTGTCAGCTAGTGCTTGTCTTTGAGCATGTCTTCATGTCCTGGACGCGTGTTGTCCCAGTCAATCTTCCATCTCAGCATGTCATAGTCATGCACACTTCATACATTCCCTTTGGGTGCAATATACCAGCTTATCTCCATTCAGCAGAAATAAATATATGTAGCTCAGGTATGCAAGGACATTTCCACTCTAGGTTACCAAAGATTTTGGTTTTCCTTGAACCAATGACTGTAGATTAAAGGAAGGTGTATTTCCTCTTGAAATAGGAAGGCTGGATTATGATGTTCCTTGTTCTTTCTTTTCCTTTCTGTTTCTCAGTAGTAAAGAGTAAGCTGTTACTACAGGTGTTGGCCATGTATTTGTTTATTGCATTGTAATAATATAAATAATTATTTATAATTATCAATGATGTTGAGGTACTAACTTCCATATTAGCAATATGCATTGACAAAAGTTCCTAGTCCAAACAGCAATCTTCAAATGGTACCGTAAGGCAATGTAAAAATTATCCTCCGTAGTAAGAAATGAAACAAATAGGTTGGAGAATTTTTGATAAGTTTAGCTACCTAACTTTTTCCTGCTGCCTCTTTTTTCCAGTTCTATGTGAAACATTCTGCTGCTTCTACTACCTAGCAGTGTTGTATTTCTTCTCTGAAGAGCAGGAATCATAGTCTGGCAGGATAGAAGATTGATGCAGAGTGATTTAGTAAAAATTTTTCTTTTTTCAAATGAAGTTACTCCTACCTTCTGCCAAGGGTTTATGGAGTGATAAGGTGGCTGATCTCTTTTTTTATTCTAATTCTTCAGCTACTGTTCAAACACTGCTTTCAGTCGCATCTTTTCTATGATTATTATGTTCTTTCTATGCAGCACTTGGAGCCATAAACATTCATGCAGATATATTGCTTTTGCTACTCCAGATAGTGGGGTTTTCTTCATTATGTCTGCTTTGGATTTTTCCATATATTTCCAGCCATCTTGGATCTTTCAGAGAAGATGCTCAAAACATTAAGTACTATGACAATTATATTGATTTTTCCAAAGACACTAATAGTTCAGGAGCTTTGTAATGCTTCAACACAGTTTTCTGGCTTTTGTGATTTTCATTACAAAATTTCTCTCTGTTGTTTGAGTTTGAATTGATTTCATTGCTTTTCAGGTCCTTCCATCCTTCCCTCAACTTATTTACCTTAGCCTCAAAGGAGGCTGTGGAAGCTTGAAGGTTATCAATCTTTAAATGACGAGATTGAAGAAGTTGTTTTACTGAGGTGTCTTGTAAAGTGTTTGAAGGTGGAGAGGCTGTGTTAGGCATGGAAGATGATTGTCTGCAGGGTGGGCTCACTTGACACATCATGCAACAGGTTTTATTTAATCTATGTGCTGCTTCTTAGCACCTTCTGGCACGTTTTTGTTTGGTGGTGTGTCTCAAACAATGTTGTAACACTGAAGTAGACTGTTAGCATCAGGGTTTCAAAGACAGTGGTGCCTTTTAGGCTTGTGAACGTGTAATCGGAGCTATGACATCTGCTGCAAACCCAACAAATTATCTGTGTTGTTGGAGTGCTGCAGAAAGCCACTGTGTTCGGCATGTGCTTTGTGTCAGGATGACTGCACTGTCTCTGTCTTCTGGGTCTTAATGAGACATTGGGCAAACAGGGATCTCGGCTCCTCAGCTTGTTCAGAAATGTCCAGAAACAGTGGGAGGAGGAAGAGAGTCACAAAATAACAGTTGGGAGTAGAGTGAGAGGAAAATGCCTTTACTAATAAAGGGAGTTTATCACCAAATGACCTTGTTTAAAGCAAAGCAGACAAAGATGTCCCCTTTCACCAAGTGAAAAAAAAGCATGTGAGAATCATAGTCCATTCATTTAGTAGGCTGTTGTTTTCCTCCCTTCTTAGCTTCTGGGTTTGAATCAGGATCTTCTGGGTCACAAATAACCAGGTCAGTTCCTCTTTCTCTTACCCTATTTTTACATCTTTCCTTTGTTAATGAAAAGTCACTATTCCAATGAAGATGTTAAGACTCTGGTCTTCTTAAGCAGTCAGGTCTGGCAGTTCAGTACATCATAAATGCCCAGCATCACCCTGACAAGCTTAACTTCTGCCATGTTGCTTGGGATTTAATCCCCATTGCAGATTGTATGCTGTCATCATTAATAGATCTTCTAATAACTTTGGTAGAGACAGGAAAAGATGTGAACTCTTTTGTTGTGAGGCTAGGGCACACTGAAAGGGCATGAAACATTGCAGTGGTGTGAAACCTTTTCCAAAACACTGTCCTTTGAGTGTTGGACAAGCTTATGTTTGTATGTTCCTAGAAAGAGTATTGATATTTCTAAACCTGATATACAAAGTACATTCTCCTTCAGAAGAGTAGTTTACGTAACAAGCTAGTCCCCCTTTCACTGGTGGTTGGATCTGAAAATTGAATGAGGGGTTTCCGTCAGAGTACCTGAAGAGAATTGCAGAACATTGAGGCTACTAGGGAAGCTTGAACTGGGGAGCAACTATTATGGTATAGGATTATTTTTATTTCTAAAATCTTTTTACCTACTTCTTTCGGTCTATAAAATATTTTGTATTAAAATAGCACTAATTACTGCTAAAAAGAGCATAAACAAATTTAGTCATCTGTGTGTTTTACAATAGGTATTGTCTCCTAATTTCTTTGATTCTGTGAATAGTTTGTCACTGAAGACTCTCTTCCATCTGGCACACCTTGCTAATAGCACCACTGGGTTCAACATGCAGCGTTTACCTGCTTATGTGTAATGTTATCGGGCTTTAGACAATGCTGATTATTTAAGTATAAAATGCAGCACTTGTGACTTACGATATTACATGTGACAAAAAAAAAATCGGCTATGAAAATTAGGAATCTGGTTTATTTACTGACAACAGCAACACTGAAAGGTGTCTGAAGCTGTCAAAATGATAGAAGATAAGGACATTTTTTCTTTGAAGTAACTTATTCAAAACATTCTTGTAATGCGGTAGGCTGGATATTTCAGAGGAGCACAGGAAAGTTAAGATACCAGACTCTCACTGAGTTTCAGTAGGGTGATCTAAAGAACTGAATTGGAGAATACCCTTGGAAAAAGGAGATTCAGTAGGTCTAGAGGGAATCAGCCTGGCAGTTTCTGAATTTCCTTTAAACAGAGAAGATGATTATTAGTATGTGGGGGGGTTTTGTGCATCTTCTTTCCCACTTTAGCAACACTTAAAGGAGGGTCTGAGTTACTCTTACATCTCATTTTTTTAAACTTGAAAACTAAGGTGCCTTTGTAATATGTAACAACTTTAACACATACAACAGTGAGATTTCTGGGTGTAGCCTGTAATGTAATCTGATTATAGTGTGTGATTGTGATGTCCTGAGGTGCTAAAACATATAGGATTCTACACTGTTAGAAGTGCATTTTCTCATTTAAAAACCAACAAACAAACAAAGTGCATGCGTTTCAAACAAGTCTTCTACCTATTAAAATGAGTGTGTGTTATGTAGGATAGCTGACTAACAGTTCTCTCTTTTTCTTTATGAAGCCAAACTTGTCCTATTCTGCCACACAACATAAATACAATAGGTCAGATTCTGCTGTCAGTATTGCTTTGCTGGACAGACCTGACACTATATGTGCTATGGCGTTTTTGGGGTTTATTGTTCTTTTCTTTCTTTTTTTTTTTTTGCTGTGCTTGAATGAGAGCCGGGATGTTATTGTATCACTTTGTTTCATATCAAATTATATCGTCACATAATGATATAATTGCCAAACACAAGCAGATGCAATTGTTACAGTGCAATAAAATGTCACAACTGAGAACATAGTTGTATTTTCATTTAAAAGTTTGGTTTTCAATATGAAACTTTGTAACGCAGTTGGAATGGGAGTTTCAAGATGTCTGTCTTCAATCAATGTGGTTTTATTTAGGTGTAAGAATTAAGAAAAAAAAAATGAAAGTATCAGTACCCAGACTGTAGCAAATGCATAGGTTGTGCTGAGGTTTCCTCTGTGCAGCAAGCACTTCAACAGTGTGAGTGCTTTCCTTGGCGAGGACTGATTTTGGGGCTGGGGGAATTCCCAATGTGAGGGGGAGATACTGGCATGAGTAATTTTCAAACATTTTGTGAATAGCAAATCAAACATTGCACCATAAGCTTCATTTTCATTAGTCAAGTTGACCTTTATTGAAAAAGAAAAATGTGGTGCTTTATGACAAATTGATTTATATGAAATGCAAAACTTTAATGAGAAATTTATCTCTTTTTTTAAGTCTATGGAAAGAAAACTGCAAAAGCAAATATTCTGTATAAAATAGAGGCCCCCAATTCCTTCTCACAGTAATTTAAGTATTAAGACTTAAATTAGCATTTCCTTTTAATTGTTTTTCTGATTTATTTTCTTTAATTGATGCGACTGCAAGAGGAAAACTTTTGAATTTACAGATACTGTAATGGACATGATCTCGTTAGATTTTTTTCTCTTCTATGCTGTCTGCATTCATTACAGGCAAATCAATGAAAATTGATAAACCCATGATGGAAAAAAGGAATGTATTTGTATTCATTACAGGGGATCGGAGATAATAATAAAATGAAATGTTGTTATAGTGAGATATAAACCCAACCTAAGGAATTGTTCAATATGTGAATAGCTAGATACATTTCATTACTGTGATATGGAGCAGCTTGATAGCGGAAGCCAATAATTTAAAAAGTCTTGAGCACAGGGTTATGCTGACTATGCAGTTCAATACGTTAATTGACAATAAATCCTGCTTGCCTATAAAAAGCACTTGACTAGTCATTTTCAAGATGGTCATGATTTTTTATGATGCGGAACTTTTAATTTACAGGGATGATAAAAATAGATTTACTTTCAGCCACTTGTATTTGATTTAATTACCTAATCAACTATAAATCATCTACTATTGAAAAAGTAATTTAACAGAGATGATATTTTGTCGTCATTTTTTTCTTAAGTAGGAGAGTCTTTTGTTAAGGAAGGTGAAATAGGCTTTAGAGGAATTAAAAAATTCTTTCCTTTTTAAGAAAGGCTTAGAAGTTCAGAGTCAAGAAGTTTTAATTTACTGAAGGCCTTGATTTTTGGAAAGACTTGTTTATGGTTATCTAATCTCCTGTTAAGAAAGCAGAGAGTAAAAGAGCTGTGTCACAAAGGACTAGCTATGGAGAAATGGGCCTTGTGCAGTGGAACTTTCCTCTGTCAGAGGCTTGTCTGGGATAATACTGTGTCATTCAATGATGAGAAACATCATGGAGAAAGAAATTACTGTACCTTGTACAGGCAAGGAAGAGAGAACCAGTCTATGTCAGAATGGGAGTGACTTGATAGGAGATTGTGAGGCTCTCTGTTGTGAATTAAACTGCAAAATTTAATCCCTTAAGGAAAACAGCATGATAAGTTTTCCTATATTTTAATGGCTATATCTGATTATCTGACATAATAAATGAAAAAATCTAAACAACTGAAAGTGTAGATTTAAAAATTAAGAATGTTTTGAAGGAAGAAGGAAGGGGTTTTATAAACAGACAGTAACAATATTAAGCATTTTCCATGTACAGATAATCTTATTAAAGAGGCAAACTATATATTTAGGTGAAAATATTTAACCCCATGAGATGTAGGCTCCCAAAGTCTAGCTTGAAGAATGTTGTGAATCTCATCAATGCCATTAACAAGAGATTGGGTATGACATCCCCAGAATTGTGTTTACACAACGGTGATAGTGCTCTAGATGTAAAATGTTCCAGATAAAGAGCTTTTGGAATATTCAGAGAGGAAATTTTGGTCAGATGAATTCCAGGTGTCAAAGAGCAACTCAAAGATTACAGAATAAAAATTTATTGTAACATTTTTGCCATTTGGAATACTTGTTTGACATTTTTTTAAAAACAGATTAAAAAAATTCAAATCCCAAATTGATCACAGACATATCTTCTACTGTTTAAGTAGAGGGAGGTGGGGGAAAAGAAACAAGAAAATTATATGCACATAACATTATTACAAGTCAAAAAAATGTGTGGTCTAGATGAGGAAAAATATAGTGTGTTAGTGTGGGATTATGAAAATAATAAAACCTAAGAAAGTACAGAAAGTAAAGATAGGAGCAGTCATGCCATTAACATTACGAACAAAGAAAAATCAATGCTAGAAAATATCTCCTGGAGAATTCAGGTCACTTTATGAGTTGGGAAAAAAGCCAGCTTCTATAATAAGGGTAAAGAATCATGTGAAATAATGAAAAGAGAACTGGAAAGTGGAGATGTGAGACTAAATTGCCCTGGTAGCTAGAAGGCTTTATTACATTTAAGGAAATAAACACAAAGTAAAGTATGTATGTTAATAAAAATGTGCATTTTTCTTATGGGTAACAACAGGTTTCAAAAAAACTGAAAAAAAAAAAATTATGGATCCTATAACTCTTTCCAAGGAAGACTTAGGAACTTTGCATTTTAATTTTCACAATCAAAGGTTTTATTCTGTGAAGTCCACAGTCTAAATCACAATCGACATGAAATTAAATCTACCTTGACAAAATTCCTCAGAATTAGCGTAGGTAAATGAAAATTGCCATACTAAGTTAGACTGGCGCCCTTTTCTCAAGTAAGGCTGAGAAGAAGTACTTGGAAGGCACTGTAAGAAACCCTGAATAGGATAATTAGGATATAGATAACCTACACAGGAAAGTTGTTTTTTCTTATTCAGTGAGAGGTTGGTTTTCATTTAGAGACATGAAAATTATGTTCTCTCCAACTGTACAGAGCTTCTTTTTAACTCCTGTTTTACTCAACTGAGTGTTACAATTCATGGGATTTTAGAACAATTATTTAATACAACTACACATGTATGGTTTTTGCTAGGGTTAAGCTTTTGAATTATCAGCCTTGTTTAAGCTCTCATTGACTTATTTTGGGCTTGGATCTGGATATTAGTTTTCTGAGAACAGATTGATGTTTTAACCATATACAGTAGTTGCCTGGGTTTTTCCTCCGTGTGGCTTTGCTCAGAAGAAATTCTATATTGAAGCTGTCCTGATGTCATGCCTTGTGTCTGATGCCTCGGAAATGGACATGGCCCCAGCCTAAAAGGACATTATGGCAGAAATTGCATGGTCATATGAGGCATTCCAGCATTTCTCTCCAGAGTACAGGTGTAGATGGTGGCTTGAATGGCCAGGACTTGCACGGGAAGTGTGACTAATGGGATGTGTCAGAATTGCTGCAAATGGGCTTACATATACATAGTTAATCCACAGTGATGACATACACAGCACTTTCTGTTGCTGGAAACCTACATATGTTACATAAAGTCCTTGCTCAGGATGATACTAATGGGAAAGTGAGAAGATATAGAATGTCAACAGCATTTTTCTTTCTCTTGCAATTTTGTGTAGTTACTATGCCTGTAGTTGTTTTATTCTCCTGGGGTATTCTAATTATAATATTGGTTTGCTTCAGTAGCACTCCAGGTTATGAACTGACCGTCCATGAAGTCCATTGGACAAGCATACAAACCAGTAACTAAGTTTCTGATTATTTCCTAGGGAAAAAAGAATGAGTTTCCAAAACCGTTCTTTTCATTGGTGGTTGAGTGCTCTTTTGGCCTAGAAAGTCATGTAGATAACAGAAGTCTAAACATTATGTTGTGCCTATACTTTTCATGTGTTAACTCCTGCTAGAGTTTTGGTGTGAAATTTAAACACAGAAGGTAGTCCCAAAATAAATACCGTGATGAGCAGGATGCAAGATGTGATCACCCTGTGAAATACTGAAGAGAACTTTATTCCCCTAGTAGACATTGAGTCGTTCAAACACAAATGATGCTTCTAAATATTTTTAAAGGTGACAGTCTCTAGTCTAAAAATTACCTGCAGAAAGGAAGAGACAATGTCACCCGTTTTGGTGATTCCGATGGTTACCTGTCTTAATTTGCCCCTTTTATCTGTTAGTGTCCTGGGAGCTCTCGATAACCTACTTGGCAGTGCTCTGCTTTCTATCTTACACAAATCATCTTCCTTGGTGTATAGTAACTTTCATATTAATTAGCATATAATCACTGAAAGGCACAGGATAAAGAAATGGCATGCGTTAACGGAAGTAGGAATGGGGATGCAATGAGAGGAGAGCAGGAATTTTTGATGCTCATACTACTCAGAGTATGAGAGAATTTATGATATGCTCTCACAGGTCCATTTTAACCAACAGTATTTTGAATTTATGTATATGAATATTTCTGGAAGACTTAACATGTTTCCCTTTTCCTGACCTCACAGTGCAGGGCAGTTGCTGCCCTTCCAGGAACCAGTGAGACAAATGTACAGCCTGTGAATTGCAGCAATACAGTTCCCATAGCAACAGTAACTCCATGAACACCCTCAGAAGTTTCTTCTCCCTTTGATCTTTATTTTGCATTTGTATACTTTATCAGGAAAAATGTTTTAAAAACTAAATTTTGATTAAATTAATCCTGCTTAATTTACGTTGGAAAGGAAGAACAACAAAAAAACAGCAGGAGGAGAATAGAACATGGCATCTGTAACTATTTTGGTCACTGGTTGTTTTGGTGTATTCAGAGGTCAACTTCTTCATATTTATTTTTTTGTAAATTTTTGCCTTAAAATAATCCTTATCTTCCCAAATAGGCAATGATAAACCCCACTGAAGTCAGTAGTTGCATTGGCTATAAAGCTGATGCTGGTGGTGAAAAAAAGGAAAATCTTATATATAACAGAGTGGAACTAAGTCCTGAACTTTTAAGGTATTTCCACAAAGAATTCAACTTTTTCCCTATGTTCAAGGACCATTACTCAAGGTTACATTATAGGTATGACAGTTATTTACATTTAGCCTTATTCCTATCCTTCCCATCACAACTTTGACAAATGTATTCTCAGGCAGAAGTATTATAGAGTGTAGGTCACAACATTTTCATCTTTTTAACTGTGTTTCCAGGTATTCTGTCTTTAAAAGGCACTCTGTTCCCAGACAAGGCTGTGAATGATGCTGCGCTATGGCTGTTTCCACAGAATTAAGGCAGAATTTTGCCATGGATTTTTCTGAGGACGACTGAATCCATTCTGAATACATGATTCTTTTAGACTGATCTAGGTGTGTAGGTCACAACATTTTCATCTTTTTAACTGTGTTTCCAGGTATTCTGTCTTTAAAAGGCACTCTGTTCCCAGACAAGGCTGTGAATGATGCTGCGCTATGGCTGTTTCCACAGAATTAAGGCAGAATTTTGCCATGGATTTTTCTGAGGACGACTGAATCCATTCTGAATACATGATTCTTTTAGACTGATCTAGGTGTGAAGCAAGTATCAGGTAAGTGGCTTTTGTTCTAACACAGTAAATGAATAGCAAAGCTTTTTTTTTTCTTTTTAAACAGAGAAGAAACTGTAAGAATTATTTAGGAGCTGTTGATACTAACAGCAGGGCAGAATGAAAGATTCTTTTCATTATTGTAAGAAGACGCTGACTGCCTTTAAATAAACCCAGTCCTTCCTGAAGGCAGTAAGTAAAAGCTATCTTCCTTCTGTTAATACTGCAAATCCAAGTATAAATTGGGAATTGACCCAGGAAGCAACTCCTTTTGTTTTAACTTTTCAAACCCTAAAAAGGTGTATCTTTTTCTTCACTCAGTGTTTGATAAAAATGGTGACTTATTATTTTTCACATAATGATCAGGATGTTCTCTGAACAATCATTTAAAGTGTTTCCAGATTCTGACTTAGTTCGCTAATGCAGATTCCCTAATTCCCTCTCCCAGAGCAAGTTTGTGTGTCACATCTGTAGTGTTCCTAATGAGTTGCTAATGAGGCTTTGCAAATGTGGAGGCACAGACAATGAGGTGGTGGTGCAAGAAGGCTGATCTAGAGCTGGTTTGGTGAGCAAGGATTCAGCATCGGTAAGATTGAATTATTGTCTCTCTCCCTACACTTCTCCCCATGTAACTCTAATGCCAAGAGCTTTGAGAGTTAAGAAAGATTCCTGGTTTTACTTGGATGCTTTCTTTATTCCATTAGGATTACTGTGTATACCCTTACACAGAGTGGGAGTTTTGCAGTTTACATTCCTAAATTCCATAGCTGAAAAAGGAAACCAAAATCCTCACCCAACTGTAAGAGGATGCATGATTTACCAAAATTAGTCTCGCATTCAAAATTGATGAGGATCACATTTTGAATCGGTAACAGATGGAGAAGTGGTGAGTTTTACTTCAGTGCCTATAATGCTTCTAATGCTAGAATGTTGGGGTTTTTTTATTTCTTGCATAGTTCACTTGAGACTTATAATTCTAGTAAGATCCCCCATAAACAAAACAAGGCATTTTTAGAGTCTACAGTGTCTACTGATTCACTCCTCTGAAGAATGAGTCTGACTTTGACAAATGAAATATGAGGTAATTAAGGTAAAAGCATTTCATGCTGTCCTCACTTATTTTGGTTAGTCAAATTATATTAATTTAATCCACTTAGTCTGAAGTAATTTTTTCACTAAAAATAGTGAAAAGAATGGTGGTGAAGAGAGTAGGTTAGTTGGTGAATTCCCCATTTCTCAAGAAAATGAGCAAAACTGAAAAACTTAAGAAGTAGTTGGTGTTAATTACCTTTTTTGTATTGCCATTTTGGATCAAATTAACCTTTTGGTATATGTCTTGTGTGTAAAACGTGGGAAGCTACATTACTCTGGGAACCGTGTATGGTCTGTTGTCATTGCAGAACATGGCCAGGGACCACTATTCAACATTTCTGCAAGTTAAGAAATAATTCTAATACACTTTTCCTTACTGCTTAAGCTGCTTACTTACCAAGTTCAATATTCCTTCTGAAAGAGACTTTATTTGTGAAAGTATTTATACAAAGAATACTGGCATTATTTTATAGTGACTTTGTAAAGAACCAGACAAGTCTATTTGAAGCTTTTCTTTGGTATTAACTAGATATTTTATCATAAGTGAGCAGGGCATTTCTGGTTCACTAGTCTTCATTGCTTTCTTGAATGCACTTCAACCTCATTCACAGTTCAAGTCTATATAATCCTTATGCCTTTCATACTTTTAAATCCTCCACAGTCTTTTCTGTATATCTGACTCTGCTAATATCCACAGAACTCGGGTCTTAAACCGCTCTCCTGAGCTAGCATAATTCTGTACTTAGAGTGAAACACACATTTTCACCAATCCCTTTGCTGCTTGCAAACAAGAGCAACATTTTCTTTAATGACAACATCCCCCAACCTCAATTTTCCCCTCTGAAACCCCAAGTCCATTCCCTACATAAAAATATGAACTGTAGCTTACACATTCACTTATTCTTGCTCTGAACACTAGTTACGAATCTGCTGACCAATTTTCTTGAACTGAGTATGCTATCAGTTTGCTGCTTGTTGCTTTCTTCCCCCCAGTTCTTTCTCCTTGAACTTCAAATTTAAAGAGAATTTCTTTTGTGTAAACATGCAGGCAAACTTCATGAAGTTCAGCCAGGTTATTTCTTCTCTTCTGGATTGCTAAAGGTTTGTCTATCATTGTTGTAAGATAATTTTATGTATTTCACGTTACACAGCTGTGCTATTCACAAAACCAGTTGGTTTTGTTGGAAATGATTTGGTGTTCTCCTGCACGTTACTAAGCACACTTGGCGTATATGCTGATTATGAGGCATGCGTGTAAAGTCTTCTATAGCTGAATACCTATCTTGGAATAATTGTGGATGTTTACTGAGTCTCCTGATGGGCTTCACATGCTGTTTTTCAATCTACATACAATGTGGTATTTGATGCTTTGAAATCATAATTGCTAGTTAAACGACGGCACTCGGGCATGGGCCTTTGTCATTGCAATCCATGCTGAGTTAGGATTTCTGTTTCATAAAGTTGATTAATGACTGTTGGTAATCAGCATCACTGGTGCCTCATGTATCAGTACAGCATCATACAGAACAATCTTGTGACACTGTCTTCTGGGAAGGCAAGCCTAGCTCAGCCCTATCAGACCTGTAGCTGCTGTACTGTTTCATGCCACTGTATTGGCTGTCTATGCCCAGGGGCTGGCTGTGGGGGCTTCTCTGGGGAGAGGTTGGGGCTGCCTCATGCCAGGCACAGCTGTTTGCCTAACAGCCCCAGTGCAGGCACAGCTGAGCCCCTCAGCAATGTGTGGTGCCTCTGGGAAAACAGATTTAAGGAAGGGCAAAGCCCTGCTTGGTACAGTGAGGAAAACAGTGAGGAACAGTTCTGTGAGTACACAGGTGAGAGGATGGAAAGGGGGAGGAGGTGCTGCAGGCACCAGAGCAGGTACCATTTCTGTCCAGACACATCAATTAATGAGATGCTAAATGAAAATTAAACAGGACTTTTGGTTTTATCTTGTTCACTGCTCTTAATAACTCTTACATTTCAGGCAGTATGAGGCGTTAGGGCACGTTACAAGGTTGAGTTTGGGCTGCAGCAGAATAGCCTTGCTTTGGTGGACCACCAGATTTGCAGTCATTGCAAATGAGAATGTGAGTTCAAGATCATCTGCTGTGCATTGCTAATGTAATTGCAGAACAAAATCACATTCTCTGCTCTGCTCTTACAACTCGAGGTGTCAGTCTGTTCTTCTGTCAGCTCTCTTTACTTGGTTTACCATTTATTTTAACAGCAACCTGTTCAGCTTCAGGGAGTGCAACCAAAAAGCACCCAGGTCTCCTCTTTAGCTATGCAAAATGTTCAGCAAATCTGTTACCCTCCATCTCTCACCCAATCACAAAAGTCTCTCTCTGAGGTTAGAACATTGTGTCAAACCAGGAAAGCCTCAACTAGATTGATTTATAAAGCTAAAAAGAAGACGTTTTCTGACTAGATGCTGAGCAACAGCTGTGTTCCTCAGGCTATGCTATTTCAACCCTGAAAGCATAGGGAGTTTCTGTTTAGATACGTAAAAATTCTTTCAGCAAAAGTATGTACACATCACCTTTCCAATCAAGGAATCGGAGTATTTTACCGTACTATCATAGCCATTATGTTTACAAATACTTTGTGTGATTTTTATGCTTTCCATTAGGGAGATTCTTTCTTCTGGGGGCTTCAATATGGCATTGACTATGCTGGTGGATCTCTGCTTTGGAATATAGCTACTAAGCTGTCCTTCTTAATTCCTTTCACTTTGAACATTACTTTTGCAGATTTTATCATACTGGCTTAAAGAGCTGTATAGTTTCAGACTCATCTGAGTTGCAAGTGTGCCCTAGCTTTTCTAGGTGAAGGCTGATGGCAAACAAACTTCTAGGTGAAGCCTAGCTCAATGAAGGCTGATGGCAAACAAACTTAACAGGTTGCTGGTTTTGTGGAATCATTTTCACCTGGAGTGTGTGGGACAACTGTTTCACAGACTTGCTCATTAGCAGGAGTGAAATCATGTGGATTGTTAATCAAACAAAGCAAGAAATATTCAAGTAGTCTTGAAGATGTCATGCTACATGTGTCAGAGGAAATGTCCTTGTTCTTTACAAGCATTAGGTTCTGGCCCAGTCTGTGTTTGGATTTCAGGATGGGTTGGCGCATTCAGCCTTGTATGGTCTGAGATACTTTAAGGGAATGTGATCTCAAAAAATATGACTAGATATATAATGCCAAAGTGTTTGCAAGGATGGAATCTACTTAGGCAGCAGTTCTGAGAGAGTCAACACTGTTGTTTGGTCATCTATTATGGTATAGATTTTACCATCACTTTTCTACACATATTATGAAGTCTTTGTCAAAATGAAGGAACTGTTTACTGTACATAGATTCATATGTGATATTAGGGAGAAATGGAAAAAAGCATAAATGTTATACAATTATTTTGAAGCTTGCCAAAGATATTTTTTATATTGCAAAGTTCTTTAACAAAAAATTAATCTTTTCTGCTGTGACTAGTTTTGTCATAAAGTAAAAGAAACTGTTTCAGCTTTAGGTTTTAAAACTAAAATGGGAATAATTTTTCTCCTCTCCCACATAGCAACTGAAATCAATATGAACATTACTAATCTAACTGCCTAGACCATTCTCATTCTCACCCTTACTACTTCAGCCTTTCTTGTAAGTACCTTTAGTTAGCTAAAACACAAATATTTTGAATAACCAGAGAGAACAACATAATCACACATGCCATTTTCTCCTGTTTCTTCCTATATACTAAGGTGGTAATATTTTTACATTAACTTATTTGAAGATTACTGCCTGCTGCACTACCCTTTCAGTGACAAGTTAACTATTTGAGTTGGCTATTGGTAGTTAAAGAAAACTTTATGTAGTTTATTTTTCAGACCATTTAAAAGAATCAGTGAAGAGGAGCATAATTTCATTCAGGTGAACAGCATGCTAATTTTTTCTTAGGTTTTAAGGCACTGCAGATTATAACTTTGTAACTATACTGGAATTGAACAAAGGGCATGCAGTAAAATCTCTTAATTGTTCCACATTTTCAGGCATCAGGCTTGATCATGTGTTTGTCTATTACCTGCTCTCTTTAATAGTCACTAGCTGGAGGAGAGACATGTATGTTTTATAAGCCACCTGTACTAATGCAAGGCTATAAAATTGCCTTCTGTTGAGAGTATGTCGCATTTAGATTCAAAGAGAAAGGAATATAGTTTAAGGGATTCTTCATCCATGTAGTATAACTGCCTTTTCACACCACCACGTGAAGCTCTCACAGCAAACCCTCACGTGACAAGCATGAGTGCAGAAGCTCTTCATCACAAATTTGTGTCTCTGCTTTGGAGCCCAGGAGGTCTTCAGAGGTAGTGAACTCAGATGGAACTGGGGGTTGGCAGGTGTAGAGGAGGCTGAGTCCTCTTTTGCCCTTTCTCTGCTTTGCAGAGAGAGGAACATGGGGGTAGGACAAAATCAGCTTCCCCTCAATCTATAGAAATTTGCAGTGCCTAATACTGTAACAAGCCCTGGTCCTAAAATTAAAAGTAGATGATGCATCTCTGAATCTGGTTAGAGCCCTAGCAATTTCACTAAAAATCAGCAGTAATATATGGGTCCAGCTACCTGATCCCTCAGCTGCAACAGTCAAGCATTTGGCTTTTCTTAAAATATCTCAAAATCAATACTGTTTTCAGTATTGATTACATTAATCAGCAGTTAACTTTCTCCTGTGGTCTAGCAAATCCTGAATCCACCATTCTGTATCATAAAGTAATGCAGGAAGTCTGAGTACATGGGCAACTTCTACTTTTAAAGAAAAAAATGTATATTCTTTTGCTTGTCTTTTTTTTTTTCTTAATATGTACCATTAGTTGTAATTATATACATAAAAAATGTTACAAAGAAATGTAAGTACCGAGTACATTCTTTTATAGTTATTAAAATTATTTTCTGCTGAAAATCAGCTATTTTCAGTGTGATGGAACTGGGTAGGCAAGACTCACAACTGGTAACCAATGAGGAAAAGAAATAAACTATTGTGTGTTTTGACTTTGGCTAGATCTTTCTGTGCTTTACAGCCTTTAGTAGGGAGCCAGATTTAACTGGTGGCTTGGATGGTGACCACGAGAGAAGCGGCGTGGGAAATATTTTCAGTGACACTGAGGCGAACATTAGCTTTTTATGTATAGTCTGATAAAAGACACAGAACCAGAGAAATAACAGAAGTAGTGAGTTCAGGGAGTGGAATGTGCTCTATTCTAGATCACCACAAAACAGTTCACACAGAATTTAGGAAGCCAAAACAAATCAAGCACATTAAAGTATTTTACCCACGAAGTAACAGAAATGTCCATCACGCTTTCAGCCTGCTTCTTGCACAGGATAGGGTGAATTTAATGAGTGACTTCAAGGAGTAATGTTAGTTACGTCCTGAAAGTGAATGAAGATTCAGAACCTGGAATTACACCAGAGTTTTAGGAATTAACAGTCAGCTGCATAAAAAAGAATTATCTGCTGTAGGTGAAGAGACCATTAGTTCTTTGAAAATGTCTGGTATCTAAGATGACTCTTAACAAGGAGACCTTAGTAGAAGAAAAATTAGGGCCTTTTGTGAACAGTAAAATACGAGGTCTCATTTCCCACACTTTTCGCATCTTAAATCTCCTGCATGTCTCTATTTCAAACACTTTTCACACATGTGCTCTCCTTGTATTGTAACCTCCTTTTCCAGTTCCCTCCTATACCACCCTGTCCACCCTCCTCTTCCCTCAGGAACCTGCTCATGTCCCCATTGTTCCCCCTCCAAGTCTCTCCCTCTCCTCTCTGGTCCTGAGAGCACCCCAACTCCCTCTGCACTTCTTGCCAGCGTTTCAGTCAGTCACCACTGTAAGAAGCTACCTGTGCATCGATTGGCAAGCTAGCTACTTCTGACAAGGATGAACTCTCCTGTCTTTCCTTTGATAGGATATAACAAAGAACATATGGTTTCACTGGATCAAATGCTGGCCTCTGCCTTTTGCTAGCTCATGCTGCTGGGTCCATGCCACATGCCAAACCTTCAAAGGCCCACAAACAAAAAAAATGAATAAGCAAGTCATAGTTCCAACCACATTGCACTTGTCACCCCCAGTCACCAGGAGCACAGCTAGCAACTCCCTGGCTCTCCAGGAGACATCCAGGCCTGCAGTCCTATTGTACTGATTAACAGTTAAAGACTGTTCTAGGCTTTAGAACAGACTAGACTTTAGACTTACAGACTTCTTTTTTTAAAAAAAAAAAAAAACACCAACTGTACCACCACTTTGTGTTGGAGCAGTCTCTGGAGAGAGCACAAAGGCATATCTGCTGATCTTGCTGAATGAGGCTGCTTCATGAGATCAGGTTAGCTGATCTGATGAAAGGATTATGGCTACCTGTGTATGTGTTTTGCACAGCTCAACACTTTCCCTCACACCTCTGAAGTCCATGCAGACAGAGGTGTGAGAGACTGTGAATTTCAGGTGTATGATATCATTTTCACGACAGCAGCAGCAGACCTGTTTCGTACACTCATGGTGACTGGGAAGATCCACAGATGCCAGCAGCAAACACACTATGTGGATAAGGCAGACCTGAGCAATGTAACAAACCTGAATTTCCAAAAACTTTCTCAGCACAGGTGTTTTTAAGAAGGGCATGTTTATTCTGTGATTTTAAAACTGGTTAAAAAAAAAAAAGAAAAAAAGATGGGCATAGGCAATAAATTTTCATGCTGGAAGGAGGTTATTACTAAGGTCTCGCAGGGCTCTGTGCTAAACTTTCGCTGTGTATTCAGAGAGAGTTTCTCTGACAAAATTTACTTGATGTAAACTTATGTAGGACAATTTAATCTACGGCAGACATGGAAAAGTTACAGGAGCATCACTTCATACTGAGCTATCGGCCAATTAATTCAAAGTACTGTTTATAGAGAAGAAAGTGATTCTAACTTTAGTTGTGGCACCATGGACTCCAAATTAAAAATTGCCACTCAGGAAAGACATCTTAAAGTCATTGTAAATTGTTCACTTAAGAGATCAGTTTAGTGCTGATTTGCTGCCAAAACGCTAAGTAGAACATTAAGAATTGCTAGGAAATCAGAAGGGAACACAACAGAAAATACAGGGGAGTGAGTGAAGATTAAATAAACAAGGACAGCTATACAAATCTCAGACGTTACTTGGGGAACAAAGCAACTTCTACACTGGGGTTCCTTAATGCTTTTATCCAGGGATGTTATAAGTTTTCTGTAATTAGACAGATGTCTTGAAATTTTCCCATAAATTAAAAAGAAGCTCGAATAAACCAGTGTGGGATGACAAGACAAGAAACAGGAAAATCTGGTTTCTAGTCAGCTATCGACTGACTTCTGATTTTGTGTGGACAGTTTTCTTTTTAGTTTCTGAAGTGAGCCTAGGGCTCTGACAGCCAACAATTCCAGTCCCCACAATATGAAAATAGACCTGTTAGCCTCCGAGACCTGGATTTACATAAATTCTTGTTTTACTAATGTTGGTATGCTTATGCATTTCTCACAGTTTTAAATTGATATAGCTTTTCTGTCTCTGTTACCAAATGTTGCAAAGTTTTAAAATTTTATATCACAAACGTGAATACCGGGTTCTGTTCTTTCTAGGTAACTAAATGCCCTTTATATTTCCAAATGTGGCAAAAAAATTGTTTGTCTGTTTGGGTTTTTTTTTTTTTTTTTGTACTCTGGGGACTATTACATTAATGTATTATGAAATAAGTAAGTCCAGGAAATTCTGGTTTGCCACTGCCCAGAGTTTAATAATGAGAAAAGATCCAGATTTTCAAGAATAGAAATTTTGTCCAACTTCCTTCCATGGCAAACAATCACCTCTAAAAATATTTCTAACCTTTCTTTAAAGTTGCTGGAAAAAGGGTAAGTGGTTTAAAGTATTTGATGTATAAAGTAAAGCATTCTTTGTAGCGAGGTCCCTTATTCCCTTTCCCTTTTAGCAGAAGATCTTATTTAAAAAAAAACCCACATCTTTTTACTCATTTTTCAGTTGCACCGGTGATGGTATTATTTACTGTTTCCTGGGGAAAAAGAAAAAATAACTTGATAGTGGCTCACATATGCTGCTTCTGTTAGAACTCAGTGCTGTTTCCTTGAAGAGAATATGAGACAAATGCTTGCAAAAGAGAAGAGCAACAGAGACTCTAAATACAACTTGTGTTTGTGATCGGGATGCTTGCTTGCAGCCGTACTGGTGGGACTGCCAAGCAAAGGGCATGCTCTCGCTTGACACTGCGGGACCCGGCTGGTAGGGCTGCAGAATGAGGAAGCCAGGAGACATTCTGTTTGTTAGGAGGAAATCCTCCCTGACAGTGCTGGGGCCTCTCCTGTATTCCTCCAGCACAAGCAGCATGCTAATGCCGTCAACTTTCCCTGACATTGCATGCGCATGAAAACCTTGCTCTTTACCTCTTACTACTGTGCAGTTATACTGCAAAATGTCATCATTACCAGTTTGTGTTACTTGCAGGGTGGTTTTATGCTCTGTCTTCGTTTGGAAAATGCATTGCTGGCAAATGTGTATTTCTCTCCATAAGGCATTCATAGCAATCCGAAAAAATAAGGGTTTGATCCATAGTGCTGTGTCTAGCTGACAGTGCAAAGAGGAGATTCTTCACGTGCTCAAACCCTCCCCATGATATGCAATTCTCAACCCCGAATATGAACAGAGCATTAGGTTCCCTGTGTGAAAAATATCCTTGTATCCTTAGTGACCCCAAGGCTCTTAGTTGTGATAACTTAGAAAGTAAGATGAGGGGAGAAGAGTTTAACATATGTTTGTCACAAAGGGTTAAACAAAGAGAAAGCTGATTTACCAAGCTGGAAATGGGTGAAGGGATTTACAGTAACATTTAAAGGCAGCTAAGAAAATTTAGGGAAATGCAAAATCATGTAAAACCGGAACAACCCTAGAGGAATAATATTATTCCAAAAGTCACAGTGAGTAGAAAACACTTGTTCTGGGGTTTTTTTTCCATTTCAAACCCGACAAAACTGGATGGGAACTAGGTACCAAAAAGGCTCATTTCTACTGCATAACCACTCAGATAAGAATATGGAAAAACAACCCCACCCATAATCTCCACATCCACACATAAGAGCTCACTATTCAATAACACCACCAACAAAACCTAAAGGATGTCTGGTCTCCTTATTCATGGATCTGTTGAGTCTGTGATTTCGGATTAATGGAATGAGCACAAAGCAGATACAGAGCCCCTGGCTTCATGCAGAATCTATTCTGTTTCATCTTGTCATGCTGACATCCTGAACTCCTTGCTAACATCGACTCAGTAATTGCCTCTTTGACTACTTCAATGGTCATTATGTCACATGGATCATATCTTCTCTACCACAATATCTTTAAGATCTTAAAAGACAGAGGTAAATTCAAAAGGCAACTCTTAGGCCAGCATCAAAACACAGTTTGCTCCTTTAATAAATATCGAGTTAATCTAAATAGGTATGAAGAAATAGACTAATATGCTACTTTCAGCAATTCTGAAATAAAACCAGAGAAAACTCTTCTGTGCCAGGTAGATTAAAATGTCTGTGCCAAACATGACGCTTAATAATGCAGTCAGAAAATGCAGACGGGTGAAGCAAATCATGGCAAACCCAACTAAATTATGCTAAATAAACTGCCTTTTTTGGATCCTAGGCATTGGAAAAAATTAATTTCAGCACTACGGTAAACAAACTTTAGGTTTAAGAAGTAATATGTCAGTATAGTTATTGGCAGTTTTAATATGTTAACTAATAGCTTATTCAGATCCAGGTTAATAAATGAACTGTAGTAAAACAATGGTGTGCATGTCGGTTGGAACATAAAAGGTAGTGACTGCAAATGCTTGAAAACAGCGCCTGCTTAAACAAAATATTATCAGTACCTTGACAACAGCAATATGACAGACCAAAATATTATCCATCATATTCAAATAACAGGGAACTATTAGATTAATACACAGTTTTAACCTCATTTATATTCGGTAACATATTGGATTTATATTGTTTGGGCTGACTTTGGTGTCTCTGCAGACAAGTAAATTTAATAGCAGTAATGTTGCCGAAACAGAAAATTTTAAGCGATTATTAGAGGATGTTCATCAGAAAGTTAATGTGGAACTTGGAAGCCTGAGTGGTCACAGTGGAAGTCAGCTGCCAAGAACTCTCCTCTCCCAGAGGAGAATCAAAAACAATAGGATGAATATCACATACTCCTAATGTACACTGCCCAATTAATAGACTAGAAATTGGAAAGGGTTTGGCTGATAAAGCAGGGATGAATAAATTACAGAACTGTAAGCTGCCAACAGATGAAGATGCAGAATTTTTTCAAGTTTCCCACTCCAAAACATTCACACAGCATTTTTAATATAACAATCTTATATAGGGGCATCTCACATCCCAGAGAGCTATCCCAGCTGTAGTTGTAACAACTGCAGCCAATCCAACCCCAAAGCTGAATTTATTTTTAGGCCAATTTAGTTCCAACGGCCCAAACAGAACCCAAAAATCTCCCATCTGTAAAATGAAGTTTTGTAGGTCACAGTGTTCTTGATCACGTTCTCTCTCGGAGGACAGTTGTCAGCCAGCACAAGTACCTTTCATAGTTATTCATGTTGGCAGTCTCAGCAAAAGTACTAATGAATATGCAGGCACAAGGCCTCCATTAACTGTCCTTCCTGAGACACACTGGCAATAAGGTGGTATAGTGAGAGTTCTCACTGCTGCTCTCCTTAGTTTGCTTTATGTTGTATATGGAAATCTTCCTCTCCACAAAACTCCAAATCCCCTTCCCGTGATGGAGTCTGTGTGCTTGCACATGTGCTGCCTTCCTGTGCAAACACACGGGCTGTGGGGCACTGAGGTCCTGCACAGTACTAGCAAATATGGCATGTACTTGCTGCATTAGGGAATAGGAAACATCACTAATCCAAGATTTCAGAAAGTGTGTTTCAGTTTTCTGTTTCATTATGGATGCACTGTTTTAAAATCCATGAATGTATTTAAGATCTACGAAGACAGGTGCATAAATAATTTTGAAGATGTGGACCTTAGTGTTTTTGTCTCTCTAATTCCAAACAGTGGCATGGCCTTACCTCACCCTTGTACTTATTGCTATCTCTGTGGTAGCAGGTCCATGGAGGAAGAATGTAGACAGAAAAAGTAATTCATGTCTTTTCAATGAAATGTCAGGTTTATACGTGTGCAGGTGTTTATTCATGAAAAGAAATTCAAGAAAACCCCCATCTCTTTGAAAAAGTCCAAGCTGAGTGGCTAGCGTAGATGCTTATTCAATCTGAAGTTTCGATAGAACATGCCAGTTAATGTTTCCAAATGTGCAAAAAGCACAGAGCAGTCTTCAATGAGCACTTATGGCCAGGCCCTTGACTTCACATCTACAGAAGACAGTAACCAGCGTACTGTTGAGGCTGTCTGTAAAGTCGTGCAATGGGGGAATGTAGCCTGAAAACAACAGGGGACTTTATTATGGTATGGTATGAAAATTAATGTGCAGTCTGGGATTATAACCAAAAATGCTATAATGGGTTTTCACTCTGTTTCCAGGGGTCAGTAATCATACCCTCTCTTTTTTTTAATGCAATTTGTAAATGGCTCCATTTACTACTGCTGACATGCCACTTGTCCCTGCAGCTCTAATGCTGCCATGCTGATAGTTCAAATTTTCTGGAAGTGGCCTTAACTCTTAATGATTGACAGGAATTGCTGGGTTCCAGGAATGTTGGTTCAGCCTGGAAAGATGTAGAAAGAAATGCTATCAAAAACTTCTGTGAGAAAGCAAAAAAAAAAAAAAAAAAAAAATTGAATTAAGGAAAGGATGCTCTGCTGCTCAAATCTATCTCACATTAGCACTGAAATCCAGTTGTAGGGATTTTTGTCACTCTCATTCAAAGTTAGCAGACAAATGAAACCCATGGAATCTGTGCAGCAATATAATGCACTCACCTGTAATATACTGAGTTATATCTTATGTTGCGCCTCTGCAAGTAAAAACATTTTCTGGGAGTAAAAATACCTAAAAGGAAATGAAAATCTTGGTATTTATATTCTGAGTCTCAATAGACTAGCAGCATTTCATACCCACCGGACATTCAGTCTTTAAAATGCTAATGGTCACAGAAGATGTAAGGTAAGACAGGATCAGACCTAAATGATTTAGACCCTAACCTGGTTTAATACATGTCAGTAGGAAAACTTCTGCACATTTCCATGGCCCAGACTGAGCCTTTGACATTTTGCATTCACGAGTTGTACGATTCTCTTTCATCTATGACAATTTCTGACTCTCTATAGATTTTAAGACTCAATATATGTGATGCTTTTGTCTTTGTATGGGTCAAGCTAATCTTAACTTGCTAAGACTAGAACAGATTTAAATCAAACTACATTTATTACTCCAACCCATTTAATAAATGTGTATGCATATATATAGGCAGGTATATGACTCTCCAAAAGCAAAAGCAGAGTACAGGAAAAATGACAAAACTGAACCCTTGCACTTCGTAAGCAGAGAGATTTGTAGGCAGGTAGCGTGACACATTTGGTATCATCTCTGAAAAAATTACAGTTGTAGGTAAGATACAGACTGTTTAGGAGCTTCTTGTGGATCTCATGGCTTTATTACCTTTACCAACTACTGTACTAGCTGTAAGCTGGTTCACAGCACTGTGGGTTATGCCTACACAGTACAGTGAGCAGGGCAGCTTTCACTTAATTATCGCTGTGGGTTTGTCTCAGCGATACTGTAGTCCTACTTTCCCACTTGTCTGCTGGGTTTGATTGTTTGTTACTCATAGGAACACTTCCATCTAACTTAGGCACTAAACATTTTAATATGCTGAAGGTTAACCACTGAAAAAGTTAAGTTTCTTTTTTAATGAAAAAGGAACCCTGTATCTGCTCCTCAGGAGGGCTTCCTCTCCAACAGCTAACATGTATTAGCAATTATCCTTCAGAGGGAAAAGCTGTCTAATTACTCTATTACCTCAAGTGCAGAGCACTCACCTGGGAAGCCACCAGATCAAGGTTCAGGTCCCACCACTGACTTTAGTATTAATTTATGACTTGGCATGTGTGTCTGATAATCAAATAATGATCTGTTCTACAGAGCTAAGATGGCAGTCGATTGGATTCTAGCTTTTTGGGATACTGCTCTCCATCTGAAATAGGGCTTGACAATTTTCCACACTGTTTTTTAGGGTATGAGTTAGCAAAAGATGTTATTCAAGCATTCCAACAGTGGTAAGTATAACTTAATTTCAGAAAACTCAAGCTTGGAGTTTCTTCTTCTCTTCTTTCAAAACCAAATACAGATACATAAAATTTAGACAGAAGTGTCCTGGAAGTTTGGGGTAATTTTTTTGTAACCAATCTCTGTCTTATTGAAATCAGTCCCTCCTTCCTGCTCTATTTACAAGGAAAGTTCGACTGTACTGTGCTGGCATTGGTTATCAATTTGCTGGGGTTTTCTGATTTACCTGAAGAAATAGACCTTAGAGATTTTTTACAGCTGCTTTAGCTTGTGCATGGACGACCTTGTTACTTAAACATTTTTTTTCCAAAAGGTTCATTAGCCTTTGATGAAGTCCTTTTTCCTAGTGGTTCTGCCTCATGGTTGCAGATCTTCTGTTGACATGTCACGCAAACGTTTTTCTCTATAGAGACATAGGTACGTCTTCACTGAGTGAGTCACGGCCAGTGATTTCACATCTTCTGCTGTTACTGTGTTCATCCGTTAACTTCACAGCCATGTAACTGAGTTGCCATTCAGGTTTCTGGGGCATGGTGTGTGTTTGAAGAAAGCAGGGGGATGAGTCTTGTTGCTCAGAAATGTTCTTAAAACACTTGGTTTCTAAACTTAGCTACATGCAAAATCGAGGAACACAATGTAAAGATTTTAGATTGCAACTGCTTTGGTCGTAGGACTTTGGGGCAGTTCCTGGTGCTAGTGTTGTTTACAAGGGGCAAGTCTCCTGGGCACTAACACAATACAAATAAAATTGGTAATCGTTACAGAGTAAGTCTTGCACGAATGGGGCTGCCCTTTCTTTTCTATACTGAGTTAGATCTCAGCAGGATATCCTCTACAAGCTATTATGAGATAAATGAAGGCAGAAAAATGGGCTGCATTGACGATATCTATAGACTGGTATTTTGAAAGCAGTTCAGGCAGTGTAGCTACCACCGTCTTTAAATGAAAGACATATGTTCAACAAAATGTTTGACAACTGACATTTGAAAGGCAAAATTCTTGTTTATGGTATTTAAACCACAGGCAATATCCAAGGCATTTTCTCTCTTTTTATAGCTACAGTGTTTAATAATTTAAAAAGGAATTTCAATAAGTTTATTAAAACATAAGAAGGTCAGGTATTAAAAGAGAATTACATCTTGCAAAACTCTAAGAAGTTATTTGGTTGTTTATACAGTCATTAATATTACTGAACAGAACTTCTCCACAAATAATAATTAGATAGTCCAAGCAAATTCTTCTTGTTGCTACTGACAACTTTAGGCTAAAGGAGTCCCATTCAAGTGAAGGCTTGAAATGGTATATTGATGTTTCTGGCTTGAAAAAAAAAACACAACAACCTACCTGTTTGGGCTGTGCGACTGAAGTGATGCAATGACTGCAACAGGCAGCCAAGTAACAGAGTATTTGTGAATAGTGAAGAATGTTGATTTCCCCCTTTCCTGTGAGCTGATGGGCATCACCAAAAGAAGCTTTATCAAGAGCCATAAAAGCTTATGTTTCCTACTGAGGAACTGATCTTTCATTATTGACAGACTGAAGCCTGAAAATAGGCTTAATTAGTAGGCATTAGTACTAATTATGCAGACAAGATGTATACAAAAAAAAAAAAATGAGACTAATAAAAGTCCTATAACTGATAGGAGAATGTGCTGAGGTGGCATGTAGTGAACTACATGTATATAGAGAAACATCCTGAATCATAATCTTTAGACTTAGGTTACTGAACAGATAGACCTCTCTCTTTGGCTGAAAAGTACCTTTTGAAAAATTCAGATCAGGCCAATGGACTCTGGAGTGCCTTTACGACTTTAATAATCTGCTTCTGGGAGGGATATTGAAAGAAACTCATTTGCATATCTCAGGGCTTCAATAATGCTCACTTATGTCATTGTGTTCTTTCATCTGGATTTCAAAATACCTCTTTATAGGTGAGAACTTAGCAGCTGGCAAAAATGAAATTCAGGGCTCATAAGCCATCTTAAACCATATGGGAGTACCAAATAATTTGTAAGTGAAAAACAAACAAACAAACAAAACACTTAAGCATCCAGTAATTTCTTATCTAATTAATAGCTATTACTGAATGGTAAAACAGTTTGATCTACTCAGAGATCTGTAGTATTTGATGTGTATTGCACCCCTGTCTATACTGACTATTAATGTTTGCCAGAGATTACATAAGCAAAATATATAAAATTTACAGTAGGAGGCACAGTGAGTCATCTGTTACTTTCAACAATAGTGATGGCATTTCCATATAGTTATGACTATATGGAATTAGCTAATGATTACAACTAATTAAATTTAGATTAAAGTTTTCTACCAAAAAAAAAGAAATTAATATTGTTAACCCAGAAGCAATTTCTGCCTTGGTGACACTCCTATAGAGGGGTGTCAACCAGATGTGGCAGATTTCATCATATGCCTGAACCACAGCAGATTATAAAATACAGAAAATCAGTTTGTAAAAAGAACAGACATCCTGCCCTCTTATCTGCATTCAGTCAACTTCAAATGCTCCCACCAGCTACAAGAGAAAGATTAAATCATAACAAGCAAAAAGGTGAGGCACAGAGATTCTTTCAGATACCTTCATCCTCCTCCACAAAAAACTTTTTTTCTTCATTGAGAATGGATTACGAGTTGCATCCCAGAAGAAAAACTAATTATTCTCTTCCTTCAAATTTATCTTGTTGCCCAGAAAGTTTAGCAATGGGTTCTGTGAGAAGCTGAAGGGTATTTTATTCTCATCTTCTGCCTTCTTCCAACTCAGTCAGGTGCTCACAACATACTGCTTGCCTATCCAGCTAATCCTATCCTGGGTCATTTCCTCTACTTTGGTAAAGCTGCTGATGTGTAAAGTCACTCTGTTGTGCCTTGAAGGATCCTTCTGGGTCAGCTTCTTTTATTTTGCAATGGGTTTCACAAGACTAGTTTGTTTAAGGGGCCTTTCCCAGGACTAACCACATGACTAGGGTTAAATCCAACTACTGGTTTGTGTCCTTTAAAGCAGTTATTCTGTTATCTCAAAGATTTTTATTAATAATTTGTATTGAATTTATTTTTTTTACCAGTAACGGCAGAAAAATACTGAATTATTTGACAAGTGTCTGATCATTTATGATCTGTATGTGAAGACCATGACTTCCTGCAATGCACTAGCAGTTTCCAGTACCACTGGTGTCAGATTTCCACAGCGGGATGGCAGTGGTTGCCCTGACCGTGGAACACACTGCAGCATAAATTCAGTTAACTCACTTGTAAAATATGTTCCCTAAACTCTGCAGTTTTCACAGCTTTTACTTTCAGAATGATAGAATCATTCAGAGTCAAGCTGATTTCCATGACCTTTGTTTTTCACTTATAAGACCCATTTGTTTAGCAGCTCTGACTGCACTGTTGATCCACTGCTGCGCTTCGTTTATTGACGAGAAATCTCCTTTTGCAGATACGAATGACAAAAGTGCAGTACAATACATGTCTCAATTATTAGCAGTATTCCTGAAAAATATAGTTTTGAGACCCGGTTGTTAAAACACATTGTAAGTTTAGGGAAACCTTTTACTCCTAGTTCAGCCTCTTTATGGTTAGTAGCTTAGGTGCAAATTGCAGAAGTAGATTTACTGGAGATTCACGTGGATGGCAAGCTAAAATATTTAGCCACTACTATGTTCATTATCTTTACACACTTAAGTGGATATGCTGGAAACTCACACTGTGTCACACTTCTGTTGCTGTGTTGATAATTATTGCCTGATTACATATACACTCTCTTAAATGCTCCCCTGTGTTAATTCTGTCCTCCTAATTACTAATTAATTGAACTTTAAATGGCTCATAGGTTGGTTTAGGTTTGGCAAAGTTCCCAAAAGATTGCCTGTAAAGTTTGTTTGAAATAAAATAATAAAAATTAATCATTTGCTGATAACCTCAGTTAAGTAGATGTTCTTGGCAGAATGTAAGTTCTTCTTGTGACTGGCAGGAACCAGAAATGTCATGAATAGATTTTTTTTATTTTCACATTTCAGATTTCCACTTCTTACATACAGTCCACCCTGAAGCTGAAGAGAATGTTATTAAATTTAAATGCTTTCCTTCTTGTCTAAGATGTTGCCTTGACAGCAGAGGAAAATAATTTTGTCTATTTATCCACATAAGTACTGCGTCCACTCAGAGCAAACACAGGGGATCAACGCCAGAGTCTGGAAGATACTCTGCCCTCCATTTCCAATTTGTCTGTTGTGTATTGCAGAGTGCAGCTGCAAGGTGCTGGCATGTCCTTATCTACCACCTTAAGAGACAAACGAAGGACCATTACGTTATAAACATGGGATGGATTTGAAGAGGATATATAGAATTAATGCTCTTGTGGGGGCTCTGAGCAGCCTGCAAGGCCCAACATTCATTCTCTAATCTGATATTAGCTTCTCCCGTTTCTTAGCAGGCCCCACGAGCAACTGCCAATGGATCAGCAGAGGCTAGACATTCAAACCTCCTCAAATCATTTTAAATAGCCTCGCCTGAGTTTCATGTTGACAGCGAGCCAGGTGGAATTTTCCATTTTCTTTCCAGCTTTCCAAATAAGAAGAGTCCTACTTTCTTTTGACTCCGGTTTTATATAACCAACAAAAATGACAGATAGCCTTGAATTTGGAAGATTATATTGGCCTGTTCTCAACTGAAATGTTCTGTCATCATTGACGTATGTGTTTAAATGAGCACTGAAGTGTGAATGGCCATCTGTCCGGGAAGTACGAGAGATCCTGATTACTAAAATGAAACCACAAAAAAGCTTAGTGCTTAGCAGCAGCACCAAAACACTGCGGAGAGAGAGCCTCTATCACACTGCAGATATTTATAGTAGATGGATGATTATAACTCAGCAATTGCCTAGACTCCCTGCTCCATATTTTTCTAAATATATTCACTCTGTTTTTTTCAAACATCAAGCTTTCAATATTTGCATCTTTTGTGAAAACAAACAAAAAAAGCCCTAGATGTTTTCCCTGTCAAAAGTAGTTGTTTTCTGAGGGGTTGTTGTTCATTTTCTCATGAAGAGTTGTCTGTTTTATAAGGCTTTTAGCTAGAACATGCTCTGACTAACTTCAAATGAAGATTTGAACCTACAGTCCCATGATTGCTCTACAGAAAGGCTGAAGGCTATTCCTGGGTATATGTCTTCCTCTGTAAACCTGCAAAAGGAGGAAAGGCTTTTGAAAAATCTATAGAGATTTTGATCTTTAGAGGGCTGCTGTATCAGATTCAGCTTGATTGTTGGTTATCAGTTACAAAGGTTCCATCAACAACTACTGGAACTGAGTCAGCATCTCACACTAACTTCAGTATCAGGAAAAGCTCCTTACAGAAATATGGGGTTTTTTTTGGTTTTGGGTTTTTGTGGTTTTTTTTAAATTACACCTTCTGATGTGAAAACTGCTGTTTTATCAAACAATAATTTCTTGGGACAGTCTCTCGTAACATTTAATCTTAAAAATTCACGACCATATTGGCTGCATTCCATGGTTTTTGTGGAGCTGAACAAGTCACCTGTCTCTATCCGTTCAAACATGAGTTGGCTGTCTCTGCAGAGCACTCAGTTATTGATTTGAATCAAAGCAATTTTTTTCCGTTTCTGCATTTTTTATGATTTCTTTTAATTACTTTTCCATTATGCATAGAGTTACGAAGATACGTAAAGGATCAGTTTTTAAACTAAACTGTTGATTTCCTGAGACTGCACACACAGTTTTATCTCATTAAATTTAAACCACAATATATAATCATGTAAAGCAGCAGACATAGATGCATCATGTTTGTAGGTAAGCCTCTACAACATTTTCACTTTCATTAGAGCATGCTTCCTCATAGCGGGACTCTCTGTAAGTTACCAAGTCTCTGTGGAAAACTGGAGATAATTAGACAGCAGAATATAACTGCAATTTATTTTAGTTTTTATTTTACAGTTTAAAAAGCACCTAAGACAGGAAAATATGTAGGAAACCAATTAAAACAAGGGCATTTCTTTCTTTCCTTTTTGTTTGGTGGATGGTTCAGAGAACACAGCAGCTTTGTGTTCTTATTTATTTATTTATTTTGAGTGTAATCTGAGGAAATGAACCATGAAACGCAATTAATGAAATAGCCGTGCTGAATCACATAAACTGGTATCTGCACAGCTGCCACTCATGTCACAAATGCATCTCTCGCCTAATGTCCACCAGGAGAGTCGTTAGCCAGCCGCTTTTGTGGAGGGCCTCGTGTGCTTTAATTTCAGGATATAATAGAGCGGGGAGCTGGCTGAGTAGCCTTACGATGGTTTTTTCCTGCGAAGAAAATGTAAAAGAGAAATGGCTGTGATGGGGAGGGGTGCGTAGGCAGGGTTCAGTTAGAAGGAACCGAGTATTTGCCTGGGAAGAAAACACCCTGAGTAGTGTCGGCAGCTGTTCAACCTGAAATGTGAAATGACTGCCTCTAGTTTCTTGATACCCGATGGCACTCCTAACTCTAAAGCTTTTTGCTTCCATGCATATCATTGCGTTACCTTTATTTTGTTTCATGGGGATGTACTGCATGCCAGCGACCGAGAGTGTCGAAGGAAAAGAAGATGTGCTGCAGGGGCTGGTCTGAGGAGGCTGATCCAGGTCAGCTTTAATGAAGTGGCACCATGCCAAAAGCCTCCAGAGCCTCAGGATCCAAAATCTTCTTTTGGCTTGCTGAGGAATTAAAGGGTGGGAGAGGTTAAAGGACACCTCTTCTCTGAGCATTTGCCAAAGTAGCTGAACGCTTTCAGTGCTGTATACTGTATCACCACTGATAGCAGTTTTATCAAGATAAATCTAGTCTTGCTCAGGAGGATATTAATAAATTATCTGGTAATGAAAAATGTGAGAGGAACCACACTCTTACATCAAGGCCTGATGATTACTTTGATAGATGCAGTGGCAAGATTTTCCTGACAAGGCAGAAATGAAAAACATGACACATGGACCTTTAAGGGTGACCTCAGAGGGAAACGCAAGTTGCTGAATGATACAAAAATAGAACAGGAAAACAGAAGCTTGAAGGGGCTCAGTGTCAACAGCCAGACAGATAGGCTAGACTGATCAACTGATCATTGAGTTTAGTGTCAAAAGCAGAGCAGAGAGAGAGAAGCCTTACGCTTGGCAGGACAATAAATGCAGCAGAGGTAGCTTTGAAGAAGCATCAAGTGTTAAGAATTTTAAGAATAAAGAGCAGGGGAAAAGTTGCAAGGAAGAAAAAAGCGAGGATGGATATACAGTGGACTAGTCAGGAAATAAACCCAGAGAGTGCCATCAACAAAACTGCCCACTTCTTTTGCAGGTATTTTAGAAGCAACACTAATAAAAACATAAATAAATGCAATTGAAAATGTCCCTAACATTGGTTTAAGATTTGCATAGGGGGATAGGAAATTAGGTCACTTTTTGAGACAAAATTTGCTAAAAATACAGCTTGTCAGAGCACAGGTGTTAGATATAAAATTGTAGAAGAGTTGGGTGACATTGGGGTGTGACTCTTGATGGATCTGAGAGTTGTATTTACTGTTCAACTCTGCTAGAATTCCTGTGAAAATGTGCACAAGCTGCTTTTTCTTCTTCCATACACTCCAGGTAATATTGATGCTGTGTGACTGACATTCAAAATGGGCCAATATAAACTGGAAGTAACACTTTAAAAATATCTAATAGAACTTACCATGAGCACAAACTGATGAAAAAAGTGGGGCAAGCTGCCCTGTACTAATTTTTCTGAATGTTCATACTTGGGATTCATTTCCATATGTGTCTGTTTACAAACATCTATTTAGTCTAAAAAGAGAGAATTTGGCTGTCCACTTGTCCTATCCCCTATGTATTCAACAGGTCTGTTTGGAACTTTCATTTAAAAAAAGACAGTGAGTAACGTCTGATTTTAGAGAAATGCTCACCTTTCCAAATAAGTGACCCTTAAAGACCACAAACAGCACACAAATCGATTGCAGATGGGAAGTGAAAGGTGAAGGTGCTGATGTGATCTTTAAGTGCATGCGTCCATTAAAAGACTTTTCGAAATTGTTTTTGAAAGGTAAAGGCTTGGTGAAGTGGTTTAGGTTTCTTTTCATTTTGTGCTGCTGTGGCTACAGGGCAATCACTTGCCAGATGTCAGGGAGGTCTAGCATCTGATTTTGAAGTGGAACATAATAGATGATCTACCAGGGGGTTCAGCAAACATCACATATAGCTTTAAACTGTCATTACAGAAAAAATCTAGGAAGGTGACATTTGGTGACATACTGGGTGACATTTGAAATGACAGCACTTGCTTTCAGATGTAGCATTCCCTCCTGCTGTGAATCAAGGGAATCTGAACTGTGCCTATGACTTCTTTTATTGATGACCCTAATTTCTGCAAAATGCAGGCAAAGAGATTGCACACAGTCCTGTGTGTAGTATCAAGTGAGAATTGGTGCATTTGGAGAGGGCAGTTGCAGAGTATCAAGTGAGAATTGGTGCATTTGGAGAGCATTTACTATGCACGGCATGATCTGAATGACTTAGCTTTGTACAAGAGTTACAACCTCTACTTCTTCTGAAGAGTTTAGTGAGGAATGAAAGAAAAGCAGGGGAAAAAAAAACCCCAAAACACCAACAAACCAACTCTGGAGAAGTGTGTCTGCTTTACTCGATAGACTTCCTAGGATTGCAAAGTTTCAAGAACAATAAAAAGAACAGTTCAGTGCTTGGGTTTCACCAAACCCCTACTGCTCTCAAGAGTCATCAGTAAGTGCTCACCTTCTAACACATGCAAATGAGCTGAATGCTTACTTCTGAAAGCTCTCAGAGCTATGGGAAAACTTGGCTAATTAGCAACTACCTGAGTTCTTGTTGAATGCTTCCTTTTCTTGTTGCATACCAGCGAGCCAGAGTTTCTTTTGATTGCTCCTTACTTTTGTTCCTAAGGGTTAAAAGGACTCCTTGCAGTACTGTGATCACTGGAATGAGGCCATCAAGGGTATGTTTGGACTGGAATCTATTGAAAATCCTTGTAAACATTAAAACCTTTTCGAGTTTGGGGCCTGTTTTGGTTTTTCCTTTTATACTGTTAGAGCTACCAGGAAAAATGGAGCTTGTTTCAGACACTGTTTAAACGTAGCTACCATTTTATTATGAGGAAGTTTACTTTCTTGAGCTTTCTGTGTACTTTTCAAGAAAATTCTAATCTAGAACTTGCAGCAAATCATCAACAAATGGTCTGTATTATTCCCATTATATATTGTATCATTACTCGATCCAGTATATGGAACAATTTTATTAATCAGATTTTGACTTCTGGGAAGATATTCTGCATCATTTGTTATCAGTATTATTTTAGATACCAATAACTGGCAATAAAATTTGGATACAAGTAATTTTAATTGTCAAATGATACATTAGCACATAATGGCCTAATAATTTTTTTTTTCCTCGTTCTTAAATGAAACCACTCTACTTCAGCAATTTTGTTATACTCAAGAAAGCAAGTGTTTTATTTGCAGTCTCTGAGGTAGAGCCTGCAAATAAGGGGACACAGGGAAGGGTGAGAGGTAGCACTGTACCTCTGTGAACAGCAAATTACATGTCTAAACTTTGTTTTTAAAACTCCTATTAGTAGAAAAGTTCCAGTAGGATTTTAACCTGTGTAGGAGAAACAAAAATGTTATTTTTCTGTCTATCTTCTTTTAACCTGCTCTAGAGTCTACTTAATGACTGGACAAAATACTGAAGCTTCTACTCACCCTTACGAATGGGTTAACTATGGATCTATACAGCACAACAGCTGCAGGGCTTAGCAGTGGCACAAAACCCTCATATTGGTTCTCTCCACAGGGAATGAATTTTAACTTTATGAGTGAGACTTTCCAAGAACTGGTCTCCATGAGGAATACAAGAATCACCTTAACAGATTAGCCAGTACTCTATCTAATTTAGTGCTCCATTTCTCGAGGCTTATATAAGAAACAATAATTCTGGTTTATGAAGCAGGTGAAAAAAGGGTAGATATTGGCTGGGGGGTGAAGGGAGGGACAATGTAACTACCTGATCTCTGTAGTTAGAGAATTTGGATGGAAGGTGGCAAATCTACATTCCTAACGCTGCCGCTGCCATTGGATAACAATGACTAGCTTGGATAGGGTCTCTCTTTCTCCCCTTCCCTCTTCTACCTCCCTGATTCTGTATCAGGAAGATTCTTATGAGGAGATAACACAAGCAAACCTTATCTGAGAGGCTTTTAGTTTTGAACAAATTTCTTTTTCACAAGCAAACTTCTAGTAGTCACTTCTGATAGTCCTTCTTGCTGGAAATGAGTGTGCGTGATGTCTTCCAGAGTTTTCTCTGGTATTTCCATCTTCCCCATGGAGACCATAGAAGGCCTTGCTGGTGTTAATATGAAGAAAACTTTCTTAGATCTACTGTAGCTCTTGGCCTCAATAACATTTTTTGTCAGAAAATTATGGGCAGTGTTACAGTTTGGAGCTTACTACTGAATGCCAACAGTGGCCTAAAACTGATTTTTTTTTTTAGACCATAAGTAACTGCAGGACTTTTCCACCAAATGTTTGTTGGTTTTATTCCTCCTGAAATGCAGGCCTTCCCTTTTCTTCACAAGTCTTGGCTTCCAATTGTTGTAGCTACAATAAAGTAATGAGTAGTCACTGTACTTTTTGCATCCCTCTGAAGATCCATCATGGCTAGCATGAGAAAAGGTATTATAAAGTTAATTCTCGAGAGAACCTGGGCTCATTATCATACATGACCACTCCATTAGCTGAACTTGCTTTCCAGTTGTTCTGATATTGCAGCTGATGAGGTAGGAGTGATGCCTAATTTCTAACTGCGTGATGCATCAATAGCATTCTGCTCTTTTTTATTAAAATGTTTATCAGGTGTGCTCAATTACAGAAACAGCAACCAACCCACCATTTTTTCTGTGTCTAATACTGATGCTATTTAATTTTTTTTTAATCATGATCAGGAGGATGTGATAGAGGGTAGGCTTATTAAACTTGGAGATGTTTCCAACTAGGAGAAATCTGAATTCTGAATGGCAGGAGATTGCATCCAACAATTAGATATGTGGTTTTCTTATAAGGCACTAATGTAGATACTAGCTCTATTCAACAGAGATAACAGAAAGTACTGAGCTTGCATAGGGATAATCAAATGCCTAAACACAGGATAGAAAAAAACCACATAGGTGGAAATTCAGTGGGAAAGGATCTTGGGCTGGTGCTCTGGAGATGTTTTTCTTGGTAGCAGCAACATCAAGAGGAGTTGCAACCCTCGAACTGACCTCCTACTGCATTGCAGCCATTGATCTGCTTCAAAACTACCCAGTTGTTTTTCTCAATTCATTTTCAGCTGGATCAGCAGCTCAGCTGACAGATGTGGAATCACTGGAGCCATCACAAAGGACAAAACAAGGATGTGCAGTCAGAGTGTCTGGGATCACGCCTTTTGACAAAAATGTCACCCTGGGTAAGTCCAAAATAATGGTGAAACTGCACAGGTGTTCTCCATGCTGATGGCAGATGGGATAAGCAATTCTGACTATAGAAAAGAAAACTTAGCTCAGATGTTAAGAAAAGCTTTTCCTTGGTCATGAAAAGTTGGAGCAGAGTGGCTAGGGAGGCTGCAGAGACCCTGTCTGCAGGTCTTTAACAGCCTCAGATAGACACACATGGGAATGTATGTCTATGTGAGGCAGTATGATTTTTCTGCCTGCAAGCAGGGAAACAGATTTAACTGATCTCTGGAGGTCACTTCCAGTCCTCTGATTCATATCCCCGAATTATTTGTAGTGCAAAATGAGTAAAATTAAAGGGGTTTCATAAGGTATAAGGAGTGGATTTTGTCAAAATCACCCCTTTCTTGTTAATGGCTTCAGTGTAGGCAACTGGATTAGCCGCCTTCTGTTTGATCAGTGTGGGGAAAAGGGAGGAAGAAAGAACATTAATCATATCAAATTTCTCTCTCAGCATTTTGACAATAAGATGGCATTTACGAAGAACTTGGGTCATACAATATGTAACTGTCTGTCATTAAAAGAACCACTTTCCAAGCAGTTTTATTAATCATAGATCTTACTACCAAAAAAGTGTCAGTGTGACCCCACCTGTGACATTAATCCAACAGAGATATTCTTGAAGGCTATCTTTGTCTTGATATCACCCACTAGAAGATGGCAGTTTTAAACAAACACTTCTGTTTATTTCAACAGAAATTATAGCATTGCCTAATAGGTTTGGTGGGCTGGTGGTTTTATTGTTTTATTTTCTGGTGGCGCTTTTTTTTTTTTTTTTTTAAATATGACCATGGTGTTGTTTTGTACATGTTTATGCTTAAATGTGCATTTGCATGTCTGGAACGACTGGTGAATACTGATGGAGAAAAGCATGGAGAAATTTGCAGTCACTGACTCTCCTAAGCATTTTATAAAACCCCAATCTTTATTCATATTTAATTCTAACAAAAATTTATCGTAAGAGTTATTAATTGAAAATGTTTTTCTTGAGTCTAAAGACCTGCTCAATCTTTGAAGCTGTGTGTTTTCATTTTGAAACTGTGCTAGAATTTTCCTCAGTCCTATTTGCTGCAACTTCATTCTTTAAAGCTCAGAAGTGGCACTAAAATTGCCTAACCTTTTTGTGTTTTCATTTGAATAAAGAACTGAGGGACCTACAGAGTAGTAGGAAGGGCTTTTGAAGCCTATATTCCACTGTATTCTGCTCCTTTATATTTGGCACAGATGTACATTCTTCAGCTTCTGAAAACAGAAGTTCTGCCCAATAGATCTGATCAGCACCAAGATTTTAAGTGCTTGCTAGGACAATTCTTGTTCTTAGCAGGAATAATTTGCTTGGATAACTTTTTGGATTCCATGGAGACTGGTGCCTGGCTGGAATACAGAGGCAAAATGATGCTGCAAAAAGCCCTGCAGGATTGTTTATTCCCTTTTCAGACAGAATTGATAATTACTGCTCCTAGTGCTATAGCACATCATTCTCCTTGCAATTCGTCCAACAAACCATGTTTTGCTTTTTTGTTTGGTTTTGGTTTTTGCTAATGAATGAACAAATATATTTTCTCTAGGTCATAGTGGTATTCATTCATGACATCTAGTCTATGCGTCTTCTAAAACCAGTCGAACTGATGATACTCAGCACACAATGGGCTCAGACTTTTTAAGTACTTGCTGATAGAATTTGGAAGGTGGACAAACTTAGACAATCAGAAGGGGATTATTGGTATGAAAATCCAGAGAGGTTGCAATGTCCTGCATGATAGTTACAGTAGCTCTTTGAAAAGCAATAGCATGTAGCTGATGGCAAATAGATCCCTCAGTCTATGAATTTTAAAATGCAATAAGCAGCATAGAACAATATAACTCCAGGAGGACCTGAATTTATATGCACTTTTGTTGTCTTAACTCACGCAAAGACAGCAATATTACATCTTATAAGGGGGAAAGCCTGGTTTAGTATTTTCATCCCTGAAATTTCAGAGCAAGAAGCAAATACCCTTCAATGATAGTAGTCTATGTAATTTCATTATCTTCATTTAATAAAGAAAGAAATAAGGTGAGGAAATATATCTGTACGGTTATTACAGATTTATAAATTTATAGATTCCAGTAAAACTGTGTGTGCTCTGATAATATGCTAAATTAAGTGAGACTTAAGCACTTAAAGCTTTGCTTTACTGAAGTCGATCCAATAGGTGCGAGAATCCCCTCCCTCGCCCTGCTGGTCATGCTGCTCTGGATACAGCCCAGGATACGGTTGGCTTTCTGGGCTGCCAGCGCACACGGCTGGCTCATGTCCAGCTTTTCATCCACCAGTACCCCCAATTCCTTCTCTTCAGGGCTGCTCTCAATCCCTTCAGTGCCCAGCCTGTATTGATAGCTGGGGTTGCCCCAGCTCATGTGCAGGACCCTGAATTTGGGCTTGTTGAACCTCATGAGGTCAGTGTTGTGCCCCTAACAAAAACAGCATTTCCAGTTACTTTGTGTACTATCCAAGAAAATATTCTCTTTTTATGTGTGTGTGAGAGAGAGAGAGGAGCTCATTTCACTGTGGTGGGCAGCCCGGGTCCCCATGAAAGTGTATTAGCAGAAGAGCGGAGCGAGCAAAGCAGCACAAGAGGGATGGGACTCTTGCAGCCATGGTGGCAGTAAGACCGAGGGAGAAGGATTTGTTTGTTTAGGCACGGTCTACGAATTTACCTCTGCCACTTTAGTTTAAAGAAAATAAACTGTGCTTCTGCCCACAACTACATAATTACATTGTACTCTAATATCTCTCAACTTCAAAATGACAGCTAAAGCAGATTAAAGCTGTTTACAGCCTATGGGAAGTAGTATGGTGGCTGCTGGCAATATTTCTTTCTCGCTCAGTAACCAAAGTCCGGTCATAAATCTATATTCCTCTTCAAGGAGGAAGGCTGTGATTAAAGGATTCCTCCTACAGCTGTGGCTTGGTGATAAGAGCTTTATGTTCAGACCCTCCTAAGCGACAAAAAGAAAAAAAATCATTTTTCATTAAGTTAGCTACTCTAATTTGGGCGGGAGGGGAGAAGCAGACAAGTAGTTTGGTCAATGACTTACTGTAGATTTGGTGGAGAGCATTGTGTACAGTATTTCTAAGCAGCAGCTGGGATTTGAGAGATAGACTACAGCCCTTGTACCACCTCATCTGTGTCCCTGCACAGCGATAGTTTTCTCTGCAAGATGGATATTGTGAATTTAAAGAAGTTTCTTTTTTGAATACTTGTTAGCTGCCCTAGTCCTGTGCCAGAAATGCAGGCTTACCCACCCGAAAAGCTGCAGGCAGGAATGGGTGAATTATCCTTCCAAAACAAACGCCCACACGGAAGGGAAAGACATCCTAAAACTCAGTACTGCTGATGTGCTTTTGTCTTCTGCTGAGGCCTTCACTGAGTAGCTGTAGAGACCAAAGGAAGGACTCCTGGGGAACCGAAAGGACTTTGAACAAAGATTTTAAAATGCTCAGAGCCATACAGTGCTGCCAGCCATCAGTCTATCAGGCAGAACTTAAAATGAATGTTTTTGTGATAGCTTTTCCACTGGAAAAATAACAAAACTGAACTAAAAGCACCAAAACAAAACCCAGTAACCCAGAACGCACCAATTCTGATGCATATTTTGTGGGGCTTGAATGTTTCCGATGACAGAGCACAGCTTGATTATCGTAGGGAGGCTAATTAAACTCTACACCAAAATCACTGTGGGAATAATATGATGCCTGGTACAAGAAAGAATCAGGAGCAAACTCTAATTCTTCAGCAACTCTCAAGACCTGAGCCATCTCACTGAGGCATATGCCCCCAGTTCTGCTCTTTAATTCAACAGTGAGAAAGGGTGCAGTCAGAGATCCAATGAAATGTTTTTATATGTTCTTAATTTTTAAATTAGAATATATTTATATTGGAATCTTTTGCTGGTACTAAGTTTACAATGTTCAGTGTTTAATTTGCATAATAGTGCTGCGCAAAATGGGATGAGGGTTAATCAAGGGGTTTTATCACTCTTTTTAATTATCTTCATTATGTTGGAACAAGATGTAAATTTTAATTTCACCTTGTTAGCTAACGTTTTTCACCAAAAGTTCGAATTTGCAAATCATCTGTCATTTTTAATAGGAGCAGATGCTAGTGATTTTGAAGAACCTAAATGCCTCAAGTGTGGTAGACATTATTAATTTGATTGATATACAATTTAATATAACTTAGCAATTATTAATGCCATTTAGCATCAGTGTCAATATTCAGAGAGGTAACCTATAAGCAAGAACAGCAGTGCAAGAAAAAAGAAGATTTTTTTTTCCCCTTAGATCATCTTCTCAATAGATACTCCTTTTAAACTCACTACTGTAGACACTCCTTCCTCCTCCCCGTCAAATTTTTAGTCACAGCTATCACCTGGAAGGTTATTTTCTAGAGGCATATAGTTATCTCACCTTCTGAGAGGCAAGCAGTAAGCTTACTCTTAGCCTGAAGACATTTACCAACAGTGTTTTATATGTTACATTTATCAACTCTTCCAATCGCAGTGAAGCCAACTGAAAAACATACCTGCTAATGGAAAAGAACTATTAAAGTACTGCTGTGCGTTCACCTTGCACTAAGCCAGCTGCATATAGCTGCACCATAAATCACAGTTAAATGATTACATTCCACCGGAATAACTGCCGAAAAGAGTAAACTTCCAACCAACAGGGAGACTATGCTAACAGAATGAAAACTCCATTCATTTGCAGAATTAACATTATTCCGTATATAACCTGGCTCCATGTTAAAGAGTGGGAAAAGGCCTCTTTGATATGCTGAGCTTGGCTGACTTTCTTCTTCAGGGGTGGGTATGAGGTCACTATTTTCCAGTGTTCAGGCTTCCAGCTGCCAGAGACTGTGACTCCCCGAGCAAGGATGAGCCTGGGGGTGCCGGGCTTCCAAGCTCCGGGTAAACCTGAACAGGAATGGGTGGTGGCTGAGGTTAGTGCTCTAGGCTGCACAGTCACTTTGCTATGTAGCAGAGGGCTGGCAACTCTGGCTTAACTCTTTAAACCATCTCACTAAATCTGACAGAGCTTGTCCATCAGGAAAGACAGTGCAGTGACCAGGTACTCCCCCCTGAGATTCAGACGACTTTGATTTCCATCTCTGGTCCAAGAACTGGCTCTGGGAGGCATTGGGATGCAAAGGTATGTGTCAAAGTCAGAAAGGAACAGCTGGTTGCTTTTCTTTCCCACTTTCTTCAGGAGGCAGATAGATGCCCTGCCCTTTCTGTCTGGCTGGGGAGCAACTAGAAAGGCTCAAGTCTCTCTCTAATTATAGTGGATCAATCTTTCTGTGGCAAACAACCTGCCTAGTACCTTAATCTGTAGCAGCTGCAAAAAAAGCAGGAGGGTATCAATGCGTTGGCCATTGCTTTACACCTTTAACCTCCGAGCAGTGCAGTTTGGACAGCACTGGGCAGGCAGGAACGAGAAAAAATAAAGAGGGATGGAGGGAATGTGTGCCCATTCCCCTCGGGGATGTGCAGTAGCAACAGGGAACATGAAATGCGAACAAGCAGGGGGTGCGGCTGGGGTCTCCATGAAATTTCAGCACTGTAGAGTAAAGCTGGAGGAGTGCAGAGGAGGTGAAGCCACCACACTACCACTTTCTACCTGAGAAGGACTTGCACGAACCTGAAGTTGGAAGTAAAGCGGACAGTTCCTGACATCAGAAATTCTGCAACGATTAGCAGATTAAATAGTTTGCTAAATTAAACCACTGGTTTTATTTCATTAAGGCATTTCTTCATAATCTGGAAAAAATATTTAATATTTGCCAATTTTAAATAAGTGCTTAACAGCTGTCTGCTTAATATTTTGGTGGAATTGATCTGAATGCACATCCTGCTTGATCCAGGCACTGGCAGATATTTTCTCTGTTTTGTTATTCTTCAGCCACATTCAGAGGAGTAGTTGCCTGCTCCTCACAAGCTCATTTTCATAGAAAAGCAAGCTGATTGCTCCCCTGGGATGCAGCCCCAGGTAGGACTAAATGCTTGCTGATACATCAGGATTTGCAGAAGCACAGAATCTGAGACAGGCTGCTGGAGGAAGTCAATGGTCTCCATTATTTCCCTCCTCCCAAAAGTATCTGAGAAAGCAGAATCTATATATCCTGAGCACAGGGGAGAGGAATAAGTCAAAGGATTTCAATGGGAAATGAGAAGCTTTTGTGGAGGTACATGAAGCTTTTGGGTTCAAGAAAACCAATCGCTACTAGCAAGCCTTCAGGAAAAAAATGCAATCTGTGGGTCCCAGGACACTGAATACCCACAGCAAGTCCTGCTGCACCTCAGACTTTCTTTTGCTATTGCTTAGCAACCCCATCTTTAGCTTTCCTTCGCAAGCAATACATTTGAAATTTGCTGTGACTTTTTCTGGTGTGCTGTTGTCCCTGTCACACCCAAGGAATGATTGGTGCACTGACATAGAAATGTCAAGAAAGGGGAAGCAATGGAGTTCTTTAATAGATGTTGAAACTCAACCCCAAATATAGGATGGATAGACAAAATTTTGATTTTTAAGTATGGATAGGTACTTTTTTGCATTATGCTTCAATAAAGCATTTAAAGATAGTCATGAATAATAAGTAAGTAATTTTCTGCTGAATGACTGCAAAGCATAGAAATGTTCCCTCTCTCTCTCTCTTTTAAGTGTAAAATTTCTTCCATTAAAGGCCATATATTCCTTTCATTCTGGAGACACAGCTTCCATTGATGCCAGTTTATGGTCCTGAAACTTTGGCTGAAGATTAAGAAGGAAGGCATAAGACAGTCCTTTATGGGTATTTGTCTTCTAACAATTTGAATCAAATACTTTCCCAAGAAAATGTGTTTTACATGTATTTTCAATTCCTTCTTTCTCAGCAATGTCTCTTTTTCTAAAAAACTTGCATTTTGTAAATGTTGTGACATATTACATTAATTGAATATACAGCCTGAGAAACTGGGAGCACCTTTTCAATTGCACTGAACACATCTGAGCAAACAGGAGGCTCACTGCATCATTTCTACCAAAAAAAGGAGAGGAAAAACATTTTCTCATTAAAAGCAAAATCAGTAACACAAGAAAGCAGCAGTATCACTGTCTTCTATCCTTTACGTGAACTCGTGTAATTGCAATTCCAAGAGATTGTGAAAGAGAAATCTCAGTCTGACAGGCTATTCCAGTTTACGGTGCAATTCTTGGTTTCCCCGAACTTCCATATAGTTATTACTTCTGTGTGTAACTGTGACCTTAAGATAGTCACATGAAAACACAAACCTTCATTAAATTATTATAGATCCATGTTCCTCTTTCGAAATATTTCTCATTTTTTTTTTTCTTCAGTGACACTGCAGCAGTCCCTTATTTTTTAGCTGACCACAGATTACAGTTCATGTCCCCAGCTGGCATTACTCTTTCCATGGATATGCAGGAACAGAATACACAGCTACATCTCTAGGACCTTTCTGTCTCCTTGGGGTGGACACAGAGAACTCCATTACAGAAACACTTTTTAGGACTAAGTGAGGTTGCAGATGTTTCCCTCACGATGTTTCACATAAGCTAAAGTCGGACTAACAGGTCACTGTGGTCTCGTAGGGTGGTCCCACGCCTGTCCTCGGGACTTGCACTTCCACTGCTTCCCTTGCGCGGGCTCTGACCCTCATGCTGCCCTCTCTGACCTCAGGGCTAAACACATCCAGCCCCAGTAACGAGGCAAAAAGTGTATGTGGGCGTTTTACTGGTCTGGCAAGAGGAAGCTGTTCACTGATGGGTGAGAGAACCATCAGTGCTGGCCAACCGAAGAGGACTCCAGAGCGACCGGAGAGGGTGATGGGAAGAGGAGCAGGGCCAGCGGGAAGCCAGCTGCAACTGTGACACTTGTCACTAATGCAGGCAAGCAAAATTCTGAATTGTGTGCTTCTTCAAAGAACGTGAAAGACAAATGATAGCTCAGCCAGATAGTTATATTTTAAACAGTGTTATCTAAATGAAAAATAACCTCCAGTCTGCAATAGCTTGGTAAGAAGAGCTGCAATTGTCGGTATGAGTCTCTGGCAAAGAATGAGCTATTTAGAACCTTATTGACAGCATTTGCATAGACAGGGCTGCTTGTGAGATTGCAGTTTGTCACTTGCTGTGTGCATGTTGGGGTCTTTTTTTCTTTTCAATGTGTGACAAAGTAAAATTATGAAGTGTTAAGTTTCCAAAGCTTTTATTAATGATGGGTTGTGCAAATTAATCTTTTTATAGAAGGCTGTCCTTAAATAATGAGAAGGCAGAAAGCTAAAAAGAATTTTTGTATGTCCCTTCCTCCATTTTCATAACGTATTTACATCTAAACAGCCAAAATCCATCTAATATGCCAGTAAAATTCTGCTGCATGAAATGTAATTATTACACATAAGGAAGCCCCTTTTTTCCAACTTAAACACAGGAGTTGATTCCTTTACACCAATATTCCTCAGCTGCTAAAAAAGTAACAAAAACCTATCCGTTATTTTTTTAAATTGTTTTTTGCACTGCATAAACACTAAACACCACAAGTAACAAAAACCTATCTGTTATTTTTTTAAATTGTTTTTTGCACTGCATAAACACTAAACACCACCTTTTCACCTCATTTTTGTGGTGAGGCAGCAGCATCAACAGTGGTTTTTTAGCAGATAGATTGGAGATCTTTCATCGGGGAAGCTTAAGAAGTGAGAGAAGAAAGGAAAATAGCCATGAGAAAATAAATGTGTGTTTGTCTCATCAGGCTAGTTTTTGCTGGAAAAAGGCCACATTTTTCTTCCACACTATGAGTGTAGCATGTGAAAACATGGGGTGATGAACTCCAGTCTAAAAGGTGGTGTTTACACTAGTGTGGGCATCAGGCACGGGACCACTGGGACATACTTCATACTTATGGTTCTCCTCAGGCACTCTGCCTATAAAGTGCTTTATGATCACAAAAGGAAAGGTGTCATATCAGTACAAATTGTTATTACTGCCTTTTTCTGCAATTTATGGCTGTGTTAGTTCTAATTTTATAATCCTCATGAAAACAAGCTTCCCCCGTTAGTGAAGTAACTGCAGACTTAAGGCAGCGTGGCAGGGCTTGTGCATTTGAAGCACCCATCCTTCGCACGGGTTGCTTCACTTGACACCGAGTTCAGTGCAAGAGTGTGGATGACGTTTTCAGCATCTATTAAAATTGTTTGAAATGAAATATAATCTCTGGTGTTTAACAATATAAAATAATAGCCTAATTATTGATAATTCCTTTTTATATTTATGATACTATATTAATAATGAACTCAATTAGTATTAATATGGATGTTCTAAGTAGTATTTCCTCTGTAATTTATTGTTCATTAATGTATCATTATTAGAAAGTATTTCCCTCTAATGTTTTAGTGTTGCTATAAAGCTGAGGATATGGGTAAAGTTGAGATAAGAATTTACCTTTGCAAGTAGCTAAAGACAGAGTGAAGGTTATTTTCATATTTCCGGTCTTACTTATTTTGCAGTTTGGAAGGGGATGAGCGAAGAGCAAAATACTTCCCAAACGTGCCTGATGTTCCTGGTAGAGCCACAAAATAAGGAAACCTCATATTGACTCTGGAATGAATCAGCACTGTAGAACTGAAAAATCTGCAAGATCGCATAGCAATTAAATTTGCATTACAGTTGCTATACAATAGGTCCTAATGTCAAAGAAGTTATTGAATTTAAAATTGTGTTTATTTCCTTAGAAGTTTAAGGCAATATAATCCCGTATTTTGAGCAAGTGATTTGGTTACTTTATCTCATGTTGATGCCCTCTTCCCTTCAATGGCATCCACTTTATCATCTTTGTGAGGGACTGAAAGAAAGTCTTCATTTATTTTTCAGTTCTGTTGTGGCTATATGCATGTTCCAGCAGACAATAATAGCCCTATGTTTTGGAAGATTAACTGAAATACAGAAATGAATATTACTTTTTCCTTTATTCAAGTTGTTGTTCTGATATTGCAGTTTTTCAAGCCAAATCTCCTACTGTTAAGCCCTGGGTGAGTGGCTGTGTAAGAGGAAGTTAAATCCTTTCACATTTAATGTTATTATTTAAAACAGGTTTTAAACCTTTCCAACTATCTGTAGTGCTCTTCTCACTAAGTGAGCAAATCACTATGACTTTCTGCCATGCAAGCAGGGCTACTGTCCAGAGCATTTGGGTGGTCGAGGGTCAGTAAGAGCTGTGAACACAGCTGCTGGGAGATGGGTGTGTTTTTTAGGAGCAGTGAAAGTGATGGTTTGAGTATAAAGCAGCAGCACTCACGGCAGCGGTGGGAGCTCACGGCAACCACACGTGCCCCCCACGGCAAACAAGGGCGCTGTGAAACCTGAAGCCTAAGTGTATGATAACAGTGTGTGATGCAAAGACATCACTAATATCCCTATGCATCATTTATGCTGATCTTTTAAAACAGTACCACCAGGAGTACTCCGAGTTTGTAAAGTTCAAGGGGGCGCAGTTCATCTTGCCCAGGTCAGAACCCGGTATAAGGGCTGTTCTCCAGTCTAGGGGGAATGTGTGTATAGTTTAGCATTAAGAATATTTTCCTTAAAACACTTAGTATATTATTAGTTATTTTCTGGGTATTTCTGTGGCAGTAATAGGTGTCACCTTAAGCTGCTTTCACTACGGATGTGACTGCATTAGCTAAGTATCTTAGGCTGGCCCTGTCTCTGTAACTCTCTGAAGTCCTGTTAGTCAGCCAGGGCTGCCGTGCGTACCTTCCACAGCCGTGCCTTGAAGCAGTGGTTGTTTAGCATCACGCTGTACGGGAAGAACTTCCAAGCTGCTTTTTGACCCCAGTGGATCTCTTGAAGTCACCCTTGCTCTTGAGCCTTCAGGTTATCTGGATGTGATAGCTAAGACGCAGTCTTAACAGCGCGACTTGTGAGAGATTTGTCAGGATCTAACTGCGTATTTCTAAGAACGTATACAGGAACACACAAAGACCTGACAATATATTCCTGGCAGAAAAGAGGTTCACGTCTCACTGTAAATGACTTACCAAATGACTACGTATCATTTATGTCTGTGTTGAGTTCAGTATGAATGGCTTGTTAGACACTTACACTTTGTCAACAACCTCTACAAATGCGTTTACTTTAAGTGTTGAACATTTCATTATAAATGGCTTACATAACATATCTATAACCTTGATAACTCCATTCACTTTGTTAGTAATGGCTCCTTGAACACTTAAAGCATAACACTAGCCAAATTGTATATAAATATTTCATCACAAATCTACTGTTACTTATTTATAACATGCTCACCAAAAGCATTACAGAATATTTATTAAACATTTATAGATTATTTTTGCTACAACTAGTATGTGATATAAATACATTATTCATCTTATAGTAAATCATTGTTGGGCATCCCTTAAAAATAAAGTGGTACCAAGAGGATTTTGGGTCTGTAGATTTTGAAGAGATTGATTTTAATCATGTGCAATTCAGATTCTGCTTTGTATTTATTTTTGTTGAATTAAATGAAAGAGGAAATAAGTCAGCAGAAAAACAACTTTCAGTAACCAAAGACAGAATGAAGAAATGGTTGCCTTGGAACCCTTGGCCATTTAGCATACTCTGTCTTTAATATCTGCCAGCTACTGAACACCAAACTCATGGAATTGTAAACAATGTTTCTTTTCTCACAGCTATTCCAGCAGTTTAGGTGGCATGCTTTCTGGAACTAATAATTTGGAATAAAGACTGTTCCCTGTAGCCATAGTTTTTATTTGATCTGAATTACTTTTCTGCTAGTTTCCAGCACCCCAACCTCATTCACTTACCGAAACGGTGGACAAAGTGCACAGACTCGTGGTGTGCACGTGAACATGTGTGGGTGTGTGTATTCAGGCAGATCAAGCTAATTTGGACACGTGATTGTTTTTTGGGTTGGTGCTTTTTTTTTTTTTTTAATGCTTTATCTGATGCCTACCAAAATCTGTAGATTCCAGTCTACAGACAAGAATCAGGACACGTAAAGTCAACATATAGTAAAGAACATCATCCTATTTTCCAGCGGGGACCATGTAGGCTTCTGATCCTGAAAGCATTTATACAGTGGCTTGATAATACATATGAACAGTTCCTTATCCCTCCATAAAGTTACTGAATGTTTAAGTGCAAGAACCCATCTCAGATAGGTGACAAGGTGCTATCAACATTTATCTAGCTATTCTCTCAGACAGTTTGCTATAGCACTTTCCTATTCAATAACTGTAAATAGATGGAGTAATTTAAACTTTTACCTGGCGTTCAGGGTAGATGGATTCCACCAAAACAAGGACATAATTTTATTGAAATGACTATGGATATGAAAGGCACAGAGTTTTAAACCTGTTAAATTATTCCTTTTCTTTTTTTCTATGTGTCTATCCATCTACTCTCAAGTAACATTTCCTCATTAAGTATTAAGCTTTGTATTACCAGTTATTTCTCCTCTTTTGTTCTAAGTGATAACCTATTTAATTAATTTTCCTCTAACATAAAGGGAGGATATAGCTGAGTGTTTCCACAAATGGGGGCGTGTAAGTAAAGAATCAGGATAATCTCTCAAACTCATTTTCTCCTGGCCTTGTGATGTTTGCAGAACATCTCATTTGTTGCTAATATTCTTGGGCACAATACTGCTTCTTTATTTAGGAGAAGATGTTAAGAACATCTATGAAGTGGTAAAAGTATCTATTTTGATTTGGTACTTACAGTCTCCATTGCAAACTTATGTAAATACCTTGCGGACTTGTCTCCCTGTCCTACACTGAAACCGAAGAGAAAGAAATGGGGAAGATGGAGAGCAGAGCGCAAGGTGTGTAGGCCAAAGGAAATGCAGAGCAGTCACCACCAAGACAGCCTCTTTGACCAATGTATGAGTGCATTATGCATTTATTTTCCCAATAATGTTTATTTTGCAGGTATGGAGTAGTTTTGTACTCTTGTCTTGATAGTGAAACAAAGACCACATAAGTGAAAAGAAAAAAACTGCTTTTATTGAGGAGACAAATTCATTAAACATATGGTTAAACAATTTGTGACTCCTCTGTATTTGAAGAAACTCTGTGGCATGTTGGTGGATGCAGGGCAAAATGTGAAGTGTCTCTTCTGTGGCTGGGAGCAGTGGTGCTTTCTGTCAGTGCAGGGACAGGTCCAGTGCAACTTCTGGAGGAAAAACCACTTCCCTGTATTCTCCTTCACTTACCACTGGATTCAGGGGATCTTGGGGAGGGAGAGGAGATATCACTGGACTTTGCAGCTCCTCAGTCACTGTACTTCAGACTATTATTTTGAAGTTATTTTGGTTTGTAGGTGATATTTGTTTCGCAGCATGTAAGAGGCAGCACTTTGTAAGAAATCTTTAATTTGGCTTTCAGTATTTCAAGCGTCTGTTTAAATGTTTGTATTTTGGATGTGAGAATTCAATATGAATTTAATAGCACAGCCTGGCACAATTCGTTGCAAAAATCTATTGGTGCAATGGCCACTTTTAACAGGTGGTGTTTCTTCAAAAATCAGTGAACGCTGTTAGATATTTTTGGCATTTTCAAATGCTCATTAGTGTCATCCTCAGGGTTCTAAGATGGTTATTATTAAAGAATGAGTTCCCAAGAGAAAAAGGCTCTTCCAACAGAAGGCAACAACTGACAGAAGTTCAGTAGTTGCTAGGCGAGTCACTTATTGAGGTGGTGCATGGATAAATTAGCTTTCAAAGTCTTAAGCCGAACATGTAAAGAACACAGATGTCATGTGGCATATTCTCCAGAGGTTAAATTTAGGTTTCACAGCTCACACTGCCAATTTTAAAAGAAGGGAAATGTCAGCTAGCACAGAACTAAGGTTGAGGGTTTGTTGCTTGTGCAAATTCCACTGACATTGACATTAACTGACTCTGGAAGATAAACTATGGATCTGCTTCAGCTGTCCATGATTTCATCTGTATTGCTTGTTAGTTCTCCAGTTTGTTCCAGCACAATACCAATTTGCTCCAGTTGACTTGACAAGCTTATGTTTTGTGCCTCTTATTTGTCTGGAGGTAATTTATAATCCCAGCTACATCCCCTGTGTGATTGCACAAACAGACAGGTATTATTTGTGCTGTTTGCCAACACTGGGAAGTTACATAATATTGAAGCAGTAAGTACATAAACATGGATTGTAGCAATGTGAAATTTAAGAACGAGTGTCTGTAATATCAACAAAATGTCAAGCTTCAGAGCAGTCACAGATATTTTATTTTTTAAGAGAAAAAAATCTTCAAAATCAACACAAAGATTAAATTAAAAAAAACCCACTTTTAAAACTTCAAATCTTGCTCTCTCTGTACATAAACAGAATGTATCTCTGTATTTTGTTTAGATAGAAGATTCTTTGGAAAACAGGAATTTCTGTGTAAACTACACAAAGGCATTTTCCCATAAAGGTGCCAAGAAAACCACTTAATGCTCTTTTGAGTTCACCCACTGCTTGACCCCCTCCTTTTCTGTTCTGAGCTTTGTCCAGCTCCCAGGTTAGTCAGTAGGAGATGTCACATTTACTTAATTAGGAATTGGGCCATGCCTTGCCACCCCCACCAATTGCTGTTTTAATTGAAAGCACCCCTAGAGCTGCTTCCCATCAATGGTGTTTATTTGTGTGGTATTCTAGTTGTTCAATTAAAGCAATATTGAAATAAAAAACCCTCTAGGAGTGTTTTGGGGCAGCTGTGATGAGCCCTGTGTAAGCGTTCAGCAGTGACACAGGGTGAAAGGCTTGCTGTCATCTTTGTGCACTGTCACCACGCCAGCCTGTGTGGGTCATTGCTGCCTGCTCTGCCAGAGGCACCGTCCCAGAAATGGGATGGGAGGGATGTCCCAGGGCCCCTGATGTTGGCATCGGCTAGCTCAGTTGCATTTATATGGAGATCTCTGTATATTTTCTGTATTCTTCCATGCTTTTTAACTCGTCGTCTTTGGCTTTTCTGTCATGGTATCTTAAGAGATGAGGCCTGTCTTGAGCACAAAGTCCCTGTGACGTTTGGCTGAGGCAGTACGCTCCCACATTCCTCATATCCGGGGTCGTGTTTTGCCTGGCACACAATAAAGCATCAGTGGCATGCAAGTAAGTGAGGAGGGACAGAGTCATATTAAAATCCAACAATCTTGTACAACAGCTATCTGGATACAGCTGACTCTTCCCCTCAGCCCCTGAACCACCCCAAAAGCATTTTAACTTGCCTTTCCATTCTCTCAGGTATTCACAGACCCATGGCTGCCCGCAACCCAGCAACCAGCAAGGGAGTGAGATCTATTCCAGTATCCAGAGAGGTCACCTTGTTGATAAAAGCACAAAACAGCTAATTAAATTAATGTAATAATTGTACCTAGCCAATTACCTATTTTCTACCTGTACTGTGGTCTTAATGAGTTCAGCTAATGAACAGTAATGTAATTAATACCTGGGGAGGGAGGAATAAAAGAAACAGTAGTTTTCATACATGCCAGCCCCTAATATATTATAATGGCGACAGAAAAAAAAAAAAAAAAAAGAGACAAAAAGAAGTGAAAGATTGTTGAAAGGAAAACATTTACTGAGGAAGGGAGGTTTCAGGCTTGAGTTCTACTGAGGCCTTGCCTGGAATTCTGCACCTGAAAAACATCCCTGTCATTATAGAAATACAGAAGTCCTAATTAATGTTTTTCTGAGACCACCCGTAAAAAAAACTGTGAAGGAGAATGAGAATTTAAATGAAACTGCAGTTATAAGGTGTCACTGTCTAGTGTATTGTCATCATGTGTATCCTGCAAAAGCCTGATCCAAGTATCTGGTGGATGACAGAGGCTGTTTGCCTTGGGTCTAATTTTGCCCTTGGGTTTGGGGGACATTTGGACATGTCTTGGCCAGCAAAACCAGGGTCCCCACAGCAGTGGTGAAGCATGTGACGTCTCCTCAATTCCCACAGGGCAAAGAGTGGGTCGGCTGATTTTTGGCAGACATGGAGCCAAGGCTCTGGCTTTTATATCTGGTGAGTAACACAGGTTGCTGAACCTAGTGATGGAGCTTTTGTGTGGAAACTGCTCTAGTAAAGAACTAAAAGGCATAACGAGAAAGTAAAGTAAAACTGAGAACTCTGCTGTGAAAATTCAAGATTGTTTTCTCTCAATTAAGTTATGCTTAAGCTATTCAGGAGACAGTGCAGTAGATCCATTAACTGTACCGTTTCAGAGCCGCTGGAAAGCAATTCACATTTCTCCTTTAGTATCTTTATAATCCAGCACTAGTTTTAATTATTAATAGGCTTCATGCTATTATTATTTGCTTGCACATATACATTAATCATTACATGCGTTTGCTAATTTTTCGTTTCATTCAAAAATAAATAAATAAACCCTGACAAGATGCTCAGTGTCCTCAAGAGAATATGTTCCCCTCTGATGGGCAAGTAACATCTGTGGGCATTTTGCTGGTTTAACAGCGTGTCTGTCAGAAACTTGGTGATTCAGAAAATTTACTAGCACTCACCTAATGATTAATTAGCCTTCTCTGTAAGGAATGGGGTCTTTTCATTATGCATATTGTCACCAAGAGTTTCATCTGTTTTCTGTAACACGTATAGTAAAGATTTAATAAAAGGAATTCCAGTAGAAAAGAAATGAGTTAAGATTGTTTTTGCATGCAGAATTGAATTTCAGCTCTAAGTATTTAAGAAAGTCTCTATGGATTTTAATCAATACAGGTCCATGTGGTATTATAGAAAAATCACTTTGTATGAATAAAATACTGTAGAACACTGATTTTAACTAAAATTAATTGGCTGGAAATATGTTATAATAGGTCAAAACCAGAGGTAGAAATTATTTTTACAGAAATCATACTTTATGTATCTGTAACATACTATCTGAAAATGTTTTCTTAAAGACAATTTCATCTGTAATGTATGTTAGGAGTTCTGCTTGGCAAAGCCTATGGGTAGCCTTCTGTTTCGTAAAGTCTTCAGTTGTGGAGCATGGGGTCTTTAATGTGTTGAAGGACAAGGTCAAACTGACACTTTAGGACTTAAAATAATTTATCATCTGCGTAGAGGTAAGTTAAAGATTTGTTCTTGTGGGTGAATACACCCAAATCTAGCATGTTTCTTATTAAAGTGTATCCTTGGTTAACCATCACCTCAATTTAAAATCTGTAACTTTTAGCAGATGACTCGCATCACACGTGTCTCATGAGCTCAGTTAAGATGGACTTTCACATCCGATGAGATGTCCACAGCATAATTCCTCCACCTCACGTGCGTGGGAAGCAGACATAATTCTTGGCTGTAAATTGGCAAGAGAATTGCCACAGAACCTTAACTGATGGCAGCAGCTCAGTCCCCTCAGGTCATAGCAAGTAATGATTGCAGCAATCATAGCTGCTTCTCACGCTTCCATCCCATAGAGATGGTCTGCTGCCACCTCCTCTGAGAAACAATAGGCAGTTGTCAGTAGTTCTGTGTTCTTCTTTGAAACACTCCATTCTCTGATAGACTATTATTTGTCATCTGAAGTCTCCCTTTCCTCTCACCCTGAAGGGAGTGGAAGTGCACATATCCTGCTTACAAGCAACAAAAGCTGTAAGAAGAAAGGTACATCCAAGGCAGATTCGGGGTTTTGAGAAGATTATTTTGTTGTTGTTTTGAGATGATGCCAGGACAAATTTCCTTTGCTTGGCTACTGGAGAGCTGAAAGTCTGTTTATGTATTTTGTCTCTGTGTACATAGATGATTCCCCAGCCAGGGTCATTGCTATTGATCATGTTCTGGTTGCCTGTTGTTGTCTCCTGTTCCACCGTTCCCTTTCATGCTCGTTACCATCTCATTAACCAAGCAAGATAAGGACATGTCCCCGTCCCCAGGTCTGTAGCTAGGGAACAGAGGCACAGACAGCTGAAGGACCTGCCTGGGTACCACTGTAAGGAAACAGTGAACCCAGCGCTGAGGTGTGATTTGAGTCAAATACAAAACTCACTCTATGTGGTCTTCTTGTTAGTCCCTGTAAATATTTGTTTCCTCTGGAAAGTAGAAAAAGAACCACATAGCCTCTCTAAGAGCTTCACTACAGCCTGCTAAACCTGGCCATGAAATGACCTTCTTGGATGGATAGTAAAGAGGAGACATGGACATCCCCTTCACTTTACTCCTACTAGTGGCACTGCCATTCTTCCCTTACCCAGCTTCAGAGTTGGGAGCTGTGCTGGAGGTTTGAGCCTAGAAGAGGACTCAGACTTGAAGGGGAAGCTGAAGCAGTTAAAGAATAGATGCATGCAAATTATGTTTTACTTTTCTAATTTAACACGTTTAGTTTACTATTTTTTCAAAGATTAAGACAAAATTATTCTATGCTATAAAATTAATATGTTCAAGAATTTTTGAGGAAAATAAATTTCAGTTTTGGAATGGGTTTGTTTGCAAGAGAGATCTGTGGTGTTGTGTTGGTTTGTGGGTTCAGTGGGTTTTTTTCATTTATCCAATAAGGAACCAGAAAAATGCCACGTGACCTGTATGTCTAATTAAAACTATTCAGCACAGCTTGAATTTACAATTTTGATTTCTTCCAGTAATCTGCTTGTGAACAATCTAGAGGCAAGGAGTTATTCATAGAAACTGTTGAGTAAATAATTTTCAGATAATGAAAACATTCAAAAAAGTCAAGATTGTTAATTAGTGAGCAGAAGAAATTAAATTAATTGAATGAATAATTCATAATGAATTATTCACCCAGTTCTATTTTACATAGTGTGGAAGGTCTGAAGAAGAGCCAGTGTTTGAATTAACTCCAAATGGAAAACCACATCTCTATTTCTGCTGTGTTGAGGTTATTTATTGATGTGTAAAAACAAGCTGGGTGAGCCAGTCTATTTAATCATCTTACTCTTTTTGCTCTGTAACATGAGTCATGCTGGATTTGAGACCATAGATGCTTTGCTTGCAAATGAGCATTAGGGAATATGTGTTACAGGGTTCTTTGTTTTTTAAAATATATTTAAATAGTGCAAGAGAAGCATGATCAGAGCTGAAAATGCTCTGTAAAAGCTATAAACTAGGTATATGCCACAATACTAATACTTGCAGTAGACATATGTCACAGCCTTGGCAAAATACTTTGGGTTAATTTTATCTCACTACTGAACAGAACTGTATCCAAAAGACAATTTGTTGAAGCTGTGTTTGTTTTCTTGCGGTTGGAGAGGGGGTTGCTGTTGTTTTTTTCTTTCATTTTTTTGTTTTGTTTTGTTTGGGGATTGTTTGGTGCGGGTTTTTTTGTTTTCTTACTTTGCTGCTTATCCTTTGAGGGGAAAAATTTCTAACCAAAATTAAATAGTGAAATATTGGAAACCCAAATTAGTGCTGAATGGGTTGAATGTGGTTCTGCCCTGAGACACAGAGGACAATGGGTCAGAGCTCACCTGTGTGTCTTTTACTCTTGTTTTCCTCTCAGTGCTATGGAGAACAAAAGCTCTTCTAACAACAGTGTTACAGGACTGCATGAAAAGAGAAAGGGCTTGCAAAGTGATTTCTGTTTCTTGTACAGCTGTAGTGAGAAAACCAAACTCTCAGTGTTTGATGAGAGTATATGTGGAGAAGTGAATAAAATAATTAGACAGGGGCTACATCTACTCTGAGTTGTAACGTTGGTCTCAAGGAAACCCATGTTGTGGTGGAATTGCATCTCAGAGTGTCACTGCTTCGCGCAGCCATGACTCTCCTACTCTGAGATCGGCCTGATGCAAGATTATCCTGGGGAAGTTAGTACTTCTGTTATCATCTCTGCGGAGGAATAGGTATAGATTAAGTGATCTGTTGGCCCACGTTATCTGCAGCAGGAGTGGAAATGACTGAGTCTTTTTGATTGAAACTATGGCTGTGCAGGTAGAGATAAGATAATTACAAAGCTGAGTAATATTATCCAGCACCACATAATATTGTCAGGCAGTCCTTTTTTATTCAATTTTCTCTGTAAACTGGCAAATGCTAAATTACAGATGTAAATCCCTGGAGAAACAGTATGTGTAGATTTCAAAATATATGCATAGATATAAGGAAAGGAAGAGATTGCAAATTTAGTAACATATATACAACATTGTTTTCATGGTTACTTGAAAATGTTGAAGGGATCTGAATAGCGCTAGAAACCACCACCGTGTTATAACAGATGGGCGTTTCCAAAAATGGCTTTCTGTTGGGGTTTAAGATAATTAAAGGTAGTTCCCATTTTGCCCAGAGTGGCTCACTAAAGCCACAGTGTGGACAGATGCTATGTTAGAATTGCATCTGCCATTTTTCTGCTTCTCTCTACTTCATACGAATCTGGTTAATCTAATGTTGGGCTTCTGTTAAGGAGCACTGCAGGGCTAAATTATGGGCTAGTTTCTGCAATATTAGTAAATTTGATCCTGATGGTGAAGTGCTGAGAAATTCTGACTAAGGTAAAGGTAACCAAGTGCTGTCTTAGAAAATCTAGGCCAGTAATGACTAAAATCAGACCACAAAATAATCCTTACTGTTTTATTTCTATAGACTTCCAAAGGCAGCTCCCAATGGTCAATGTACTTAAGCTCCAGAAACCTTTCCTAAAGCTTATTCAGTACAAGAATCAGGTAGCAGGTGGGTTGTGTTATCCATTTACTTCAGGTCATCTCCACGCAGCAGGTATGGAGTATGAGCTGATTGGGTGAGAAACACATGCTCTGACTGCAGGCGGTTGGAAGGGATGTGGAAAGAATTAAAAACATAATTGTAACTGGTTGTGTTAGAGAGACAAAGCAGGCTAGAATTTAAAAGAAGAGGTGGTTGTGCATCACTAAACAGCCATTTAGATTTGACTCCAGTAGTACAGAGTTTGTCATGCTGGTTTAGCTAACATGCTTGGTTTTGATGAAAAAGAAAGTGTCTTTGATCACTCTGCAGAGAGAACAGTGTTGGAATTGCACAGGTAGCTAAATCTATAAGGTCATGCAGTTCAGTGCCCCCCTCCACTGCCAATTTGTTGAGTGGAGCAAAACCAGAAAACCCAGTCCCCTGACTGGCAGCATGATCTTCGCTCCCTAGCACTGGCCAGCCCTGGCCTCTCCGCAGACATCGCTGCCATCACTTAGTCACAGTTGTGCCACTGACGCTTCTAACGGCGTGGACACCTGCCCTGCTCAACACTGAAAACACACTGCTTTACTTTTTGCAAGCCAACAAACAGCTGTCAGATGGTGACAACCATAGTGTGTTGCCAGCTTAACCAATTATTGGCCTGTAAAGAAATATTTTGGGATGTTAAGCATGCAGTTGAGTGAGAAACCACTGAGAGAGAGAAGGTGTCATGGTGAGGTGGGAAGGGGTCACTGGAAGGAAGTTTCAGTAGTCACCTTCCTTTTACACTGGGTGAAAGGGACATCATCAATTCCTGAAGACTGAATTTTCCTTCAATAACACAGCCTTCTCCAGCATCCACATGCCTGCTCCTCCTTCTGCTCGTTTGCTATTGCTACAGTTCCCATGTGCTGATTTCGGTAACGCCCACCTGTCCAGACATACCCCCCTCCCGTAGTGCAGAGCCACAGAATTCTGATTTTGTGGCATGCAGAAGCCTGAATTTATGATAGACAGGAAAATGGAAAATGGCCTTGTAAAAAAACCCTGCCTGCAGATGTCCATCCTCTCCATTCTTCTGCACTTTGTAAATGCTAAGTATTCATATGGTGGGAAGGTCGTCAGCGCTGTGACATAGTGCTAGATTATTTGGGAACCATCCTTCCCAGAAGGATGGACAGGGAAATCTTGCATCGCTGCTTCTCACGAGATGATCGTGGACATGACCCAGGATCAGGCCATTAGGTGCAAGTTTTGTGTTGGTCACTAAGGCCATTCCCAAGGGGGAAATGGCATGGGAGACTACATGCCCTGCAGTGACCAGTCTTCAGCCATGTCTGCAAAGAAAATTGGCTGCATGCTCAGCATCTTATTAGCAATGTTGTTATTAGGATAATTGACCCCCTTGGTAAGTTGGTCCCAAAGGGAGGACGTTGCTTCAGTTCTGCTGCTCTCACAAATTGTTGACAGCATCAGGCCGACAACAGAGAGGGATACTGCCTTTGTTTGTATGTAGTCTTTTGCAAAACCAAATGCCCAGCCCATCACCAGTGAATCCTAGATGGATCACTCCTAATATAAATAAATAACTGCCAAATTCCTTCCCTTATTGTGTGTTTCCTTGTTCTTTTTTCTTTCGAGTTAAGTCACCAATTTGATTCAAGTGTCATTTTTTTTCATTAAATCTACATCAAGACTAAACGAAAAATTTTGTTTGAGCTGTATTATTTTAAAACTGTTGGAAAGGATAGGTAAGCAGTGTTTCATGACTTACATCTGCCAATACTATCATCGAGTGGTTCAGGGTTTCTAGGATGCTGCATATAGAATATATCTATATATATAATATTATTCCTTTGTCGTTACTGCAAATGTCTTTAAAATAGTACATCAAGAAAACTTGACACACTGTAAAGGAAGAGGTATATTTATTACAGGTTTCAATTTTACCAGGAAAGCTCAGAATTGCATCAGGCTCTCAAGAAGAATAAGTATCGTAGTTTTTCTCCCACTTTGATACGTCTCCAAGGAAAGTTTTCGCTTAGTATTTAATGTTTTGGGGGTTTTTTTTGTTTGTTTGTTTTGGTTTGGTTTTTTTTGGTTTGGTTGTGTGGTTTTTCTTTTTTTTAATCTGCATTGATTTAGTAGATCCCTTAGGTGTAAATTACAAAGCCTAAGTGACTAGGACAATAGGGTTATTGTGTAGCTTTTATGTTCTTTAAAAATAAATAAATAAATACTGTCGTGAGGTATACCTTCCTAAAGGAGAGTCGCAAGGTAGGATGGAGAGGCAGCAGTGTTATCTCGGCCTGGGGCTGCTGGCATCTGATTCAGGTGGCGGGAAGAGAATCGCTCCTCTGTGAAGCACAGAGGGCACCCAGGCACAGGGTGGCCCAAATGTAGGTATCCAACACCCTTTCAGATGCTGCCTGGTACCAGCTGCCACTCCAGGAAGGCATATGGCATCTGCAGGTCCTGTGCCATATTCAGTCTTGGGAAAATCCCTGAGGGGATAAGACGTGGGATGAGAGGGAAGAATCTTCCGCAGGATCTAGAGGCTTCGCATGGCAGGACTGGAAAAAAGGGCAGCCACTGGGCTACGGCTGTGGGATTGATTTGCCCTCAAACCTTTTGGTCTGTCTGAACAGAAACAGATGTGTGCCTTTTTTTTTTTTTTTTTTTAATATTTGCTTTTCAAGACACTGAACTTCATGCCTTTAAAATGTTAGAAAGAAAAACTTCATACAAAAAGAAAAAAATTACTAAGAATAAAGGCTTTTTCTCCAATACAGGATGAGGGTTTGGTAGTGGGGTTTTTTTTAGGTATCTTAGATGTTTCATGTACTAGCTCTCGATGGTTTTGACTGCAGTGGCAGTCCTACTTAGCCTTTCTGGAAATTAATAGTGTAAAGGCTTCACCCCAGTGTCTGCATCTATCTGCAGAAGCCCAGAGACAAACACAAGATTCCAAGAAAAAACTGTCCTCAGAGTCACAAGGTGCTATTTATTATTTGCCTTAGGAGTTCCAAACAGTCCACAACTGTACCATTTGTTTTTTCCCCAGCTGTCCTAACAGCCTGGTACAAAACTTTCTGTTGGCAAATCTAGAGAGTGCTATCTGACATGGACATTTTTCAGAGATGGATGTTTCCCTCATCCATTTTCATAGCTTCAGGAGGGTCTTTTTATTTTTTTCTTCTTCTTTTTGTCTCTTTCCTTCTTGTTGGAATGGGGCTGTGAGTTGCCGGTGGGTGGGTGCACCTGCAGATCCACTGCGCAGGTGAGTGGGGGGAGTGGGTTGAACTGACACTTCCTCAACAGCTGGGGTTGTTCCTAGCTCGCTGCTCTGTAAAGGGCGTGATGCTAAATCAATTAAAGAGAATTTCAGATCGGCTTTTTGAGCATTTCGTATAGAGATACGGACTCTGGAGACTGTATTTCTCCAGCCTTGCAGGTTTTGGCTATTCACCTGATACCTCTTCTCCCCAGGAGGTGTGAGACTGAGGTGCTATAGCTGGTGCTGATGGGGTATGTCAAGCAAGGGACGAGTCCAGGCAGTGGCAATGTAAGGTAAGCAACACTATGCCTGGCACTGTAACTCTGAACTTATTTTGGGGACTCGCTGTAGAGAGTGAAACAGGGCTAAAACACTTGAGAGTTTCCTAAGTGAGTATGTATTTTACCCTCAACAGCTGCAGAACCAAAGCCCAGCAGAAGTAGGTAAAGCTGATGTGAGTTATGGAAGTTTGAAGTGTTTAAAGTCTTTCTCCAGTAAATTTTGAAGTTTTCTGTGGACTTCAGAGCACCATTTGTGTATACTTTTTCATCTTACATGCAGGGTGACTTGACAGTGGTAAGAGGTTCATGCTACATTTGCAACAATATCTCAAAGGATTTCGGTGTTCGCCAGGTAATTGTGCCACATCTCCAAGTGAAGAAATAGTGTATTATGTCTGGATAACCTATATCCAAATCAGCTGTGTATGCTGGCACAGCCTTACCTAAGGGGGTGCCTGTGCTGGAAATGCACCTAAATATTTGCTCATGAAAATTGAGAAAGATTGACCAGAGATCTGCCCAAACTTCTGGGGTACAATCAGCTTGCGGTCAAAACATGTTTGTATAAAGCAGCTGGCTTACTGTTTGGCTATTATTTGATTCGCCTTGACAAGGTAGTCAATACAGAAATGAAGTGATGGGAGTGCAGAGGAGAATAGGGTCTGCCTTTCTGATGTTTGGGAGATCAGGAGCTCCTTTTTGAAGTGTTGAGCAATGCACTCCATGATAGCAGTGCTTTTGTTATCCATACCAGACATACTGTACCTATTTCTCAGACATTTTTATGTTCCCCTTTCCTAACTGAATAAGGGTTGTTTTCTATACATCTACCATATATTTGAATGAATAAAAAAAATAATTAGTAGTCTATTACTAGGTATGTTAATGGCTTGATAAAATTTTGAAATATAGCATCCCAAATGCCTTACTGTATGTGTAGTTCTTAATACCTTTGCTATTTCTTTTTGCTATGTGATGATCAGTTTTTGCTGGAATACATTTTGCAATTACAATAAGAGATTTAATGTTGTTTTGAACTCTGCCAAAGTCTGATTAGATTTTCTGTTTTGGCCTAAGTCATTTCTTTGTGCTTCATTTTTCTCAATATAAAATGTTTGGATTGCGGGGCTTTAGATTGCAGATACTGGTAATTAACTGCAAGTCTGATTTTTAGTTCAGCATAAGGTTAACCAGCTTCTGTAAAGCAAAATCCTATTTATTCAGAATGAAAGGATTGTAGGGAAGAAATAAAAAGTAACAGAAAAGCAGTTTACATGTAATTCTGGGTTACCAGGAAGTCATCAGCACTGACACGGAGCTCCTACTAGAAAAGCAGTATATAACACCCTCTCAGGGGTTTTAGGATTTTTGGTGGCAATTCCATGTCACTCCTAGGTCATGGAAGAAACTTCTCCCCATAGGTAAGAGCTTTCATTGTCTACTTTTATCAGTCCTTGTGTGATTTCCTCAGGAAATAAACCCTGCAGTCACCTATATCATTGTAAAGTTACAGTTTTCATTAGTGAACTCACCACCTGCTCCAGAGACCTGAATTCCTGCAGGATGTCCTGCTTAGCTGAAATGTTCAGCTGGCACTGCAACATCTAAACACAGATACCGTATCGCTGCGGCTGGCTGGAAAAGTCAATGAGCTGCAAGCTGGGTTGGGAAGGGAGTATTTAAGGCAATATCCCTGAATGCTTGCCCTGTGCTTATGCCTTTTCCTGAACAATTACCTGTGGCAACAGGGAGGTCAGTTGAACTCTGCACTGGGCTTTGGTCTGACCCGGTATGGGCACGTTCTTATGCTCCCAGCAATCAAGAGACATCTCATGCAGTTGTTCACCAGTTTTCAATGATACTGCAGGTATCAATATTTTCGTACCAGCCTGCCCAGAAGATGTGATAGAGATGGTGCTTGGTACAGCATAATAAGAAACAAGCCCTGGCTTGAAGATCTTTACAGGTCAACTAGACAGGACTGACAAAGGCTAGGAGGGGAGTGAGAGCCAAGAGAAATTATGTGATTTGTTCAAAGAGACACAGCGAGAGCTGGGAGAAGCCTCGGGGTCTTGCTTGATTGTTTATCCTGTAGGTCAAACAGCTTAGACTCTACTTTTCTGTTGCAGCTTCTTTTGTATTTACTTAGAGCTTTATTTCAAAATTTTAATTCATCTCCTCATGTAGCCATCACCTTTTCACATTTATTCATTCTATTCTGTGTTAATGAAAGTCATAAAGTTCAAATCATATCATCTCACTCAGGATGGGTGAGATAGATAGCTAAACATTTTTCTTCTTAACTTGGATCCTGATTCTGTTCTATCAGCATGTGTTTTGTCCTTATATTGCTCAAATCCAGTATGTTTTCAGTGCTTTTTCTAGATAGAAGGTTTTTGTTAAATTGAAGTATTCTTGTGTTTGTAGGACTGAGCAATTACCCAGCCTCACTGTGTCTGTCAGTGTGTTGAGCCCTAGAGAGGCTGAAAACTTGTCTCTTCATTCAACATGAACATCTAATTCTTCAGGGGTCCGTCCTTCACTGCAGAAAGGTACAAATATTTTCAGCCATGCTGCAAACAAGTATTGAATGGATTGAAACTTCTAAAAAATTGGACAGGTTCTTTTGTCAGTCTTTTTTTGTTCTTGTCTTGATTTGTTTCTATTCTCCAACTACTTGACTTTTTCTGTTTATGTCTTCTTTTTTTTTTTTTTCCCCCTCCTCCTCCTGTGAAAGACTACCAGTCCGTCCCCTGGTAATTGTAGAATTTATGCCGGAAGCTCCTTCTTCAAAGACATATCTATACAAAAATTCTCAGGTGGGTATTGCTCTCCCTTGATGTGTGTAGTCCTTTCTGCAAAAATAAGAAAATCGCACTCTGTCATTCCCAAAGACCAAGTCAGATCTTTCTTTTTTGAAGAATACATTTTAAATCACAGTCACTTTGAATTCCTGCATTTCCTTTGTATCTGCACGGTCCCTAAGTCTCCTGTTTGACAGCAACGTGCAAAGCTTCTCCCCTCGAACCTGTGAAGTTAGTGAAGGAAGAAGTGAAGATGAGAACAGTGATACTGTGATAGGACAGGGGACGGTGATAGGAAATGGGAGAAATGAGCGGGCAAGGATGGCCGTGGCCTGCCTGGGAGGCTGTAAAGACATAAAGCAGCTCCACTGCAGAAGTCTTGTTCTCAGTACGGAGCTCTGGTGGAATTCAAAGCTGTCCCAAGCACTGAACAGCACTCAGTAGAGCAGAGATGCCCCTCTCCCTTCCAGGTGAGAGGCAGCAGTGGTCTTAGTGACTTGGAATGTGGGCAAAGCTGGTTTTCCCTGTATGGAATACAAAACTAGATGTATGCTAGGCCATGAATCAAAATGGGAAAACGCTTTTTTTTTAATCTGTTCCCAATGCACATTTAGAATATAGTTTAAAATAGCTGGGGAAGTACTAATTTATAGTGGTCATAATGAAAAAATAGTTCTTAGGACTGCCATCTGATGAAATGGATACTTTGGGTTTGGTACTTATCTACTCCGAGCTGACTGAACACAGACTAGTGTCATAACAGCTTTGGCAATTCAGCAGAGTTTGCAAGCATGTGGGTAACTCTACTTGTAAAATTACTTTGATTTTTACACTGCTGATCTGGGTGCACCGTTGTCACCGGCATAAAAATGATAAAAAGTGAAATTTAGATCCTACTATGATATTAAGCATTTGAACAAACAGAAATACTTCTAGTCTCTCTTCCTATACCCCACAACCACAGCAGGGGAAGGTACTACTTTGTAGCCTTGTCACTGCAGAAGAGAAGAAAGCTTTGCATGTTCTACTTCAGTCTGCCATTGAGCCCAAAAATTCAGGGCATCAGAGGTTGCTTAAAGATTTGGGATCTCCTCAATTTAAATAATAAAGGGTAATAATGAAATCTACTGCTTTACAATTAAAATACTTCTGTCCATTAGTAATGACATTTCAGATCTACCAGTTAACCAAACAGGTATGCCGAAGATCCTCTCAGCAAGAGGAAATTTTTAAATCCGGAAGTGAAATTCAACTCCCCTGACAACGGGCATGTTACCTTCTTCTCGGTTAGTTGAGAGTCACATACTGTCTTTGTAAAGTGTGAATATGCTGTGTTGCACCAAGCCACTGTAATAACCTGAAAGCACCCTAACAGGTGATCAGATTGTGCGAACACGAGCCTAAAAAATAGATTCTGCTAATGTTTGTTACCAAAAAAAAACCAAAAATGATCTTTGGCCACGATCTGTGCAAGATTGTTTCTCTGCTGCAGTTTCAAATGAAGACGTGGCAGTCTTTACTGCTTGCTGTTCAGTGCCAACATCACTTAGACGAGAAATAACAAAGAAGTCATAAACTCTCAAGTTTTTATCAGTGGTGTTGGATTGAATTGAATTTTACAAATATCAGCATACTTGTGGGGTTTTTTTTAACTGAATTAGTATATTCTGCTTATCTTAAGCACATGAATGTTGGATATTTTTTGCACTTTTTCACATTTTTTTCTTACCATTGTTAGAATTCTATACAGACTATTAAAAATGTGGTTAGGTATTTTTGCAGGTTTTTTGTGTGTATTGAAAGAACTCCTTAACATGGAGCACTATGAAGATGTCAGTGTTGGTAAAAAAGCTAAGAACCTTGTTTTGGTCATTCGTGTTCATCTAAAAAAAAAAAAAAGGCAATGCATTTACATTTTAATATTGTATCATATAAACAGACATCTATAGCTCGGCATACATTATTAATATGGGTTTATTGCTTGCTTTATTGGTTTCACTACTGCTTCTCCTCTTGGGAAGCCATGTAAAATACAAAGACTGCACAAATGTCCACATTACGAGAGCCACTATATACAAAGCAAATAAGATTGCACAAGTACAAATATTCACTTGAGTTGCTTCCTGCAATTCACATAACATAATAACAAATAGTCTATAAACACAATCTCCCTAGCTACTACTATTATTCCAAGTATTTTATGTTTTTTATCTTGGACACTTGTGCTGCTATTAGAATACTGAACAAAATTTTATTCCTGTATTTTCTGACAAGGAAACAGAATTCTTGTTGAGAAGAAACGGAAAACCTTAAATATTATTCAGAGCCATCACAACTGTATAGTAGATGCTAAGGAGGCCCAGTGGTGAGTGTCTGGTTCTAAAGAACCAGATTTCTCCAAGTTTCACTTCAGAAATGTGTTTAAGACTTCAACAAAAGAGATAGTAGTAGTGTAAAATACATGTGAAAGGAGTACACTGGAGACAGGATTATCTTCAAAACTTAACCTTGTGTCAACTCCTGGCACATTGTCTTACGAAAGCTCCCTAATCGCAGACTGACGTCATACAGGTTACAAATTTAATAATCCTTGTTCCAAGCCCTTTCAGAGGGTTTGGTTTTGGGTTTTTTTGATGCAACATGTAACAGATGTAATGCTCCTCTAGATGATGAATATATGAGTTGGCGATTCAATCTGGAAAGGTTGTGCATTCTTTTGCGTGTGGGAACAACGGCAAGGAGACTGGGTCTGCAGCGTGTGGGGAGGCCACGTGCAAATACCCCCAGGCAGGGTCACGTTTTGCAGGCTGCTCCTGGGCTTGTGTAATGGAAGTTCTGAGTAACAGAGATGTAACTCCCATTGTGTGTCAGACTGGAAGAAAGAGAGTGTGGACTACCATGAGCAAATATTTCCATATTTCAGTGAAAGCATCAGACTTAGAGACTCTTTTGTTTCATCCACACGAAAGGATAACATCTCTTTGAATATTTTACCTGATATCTTTAAGAAACCAAACTTTGGTTGTTGCAGAAATGAATGTGAGAAAAGAGGATGAAAGATGGTTCTATGCCACTTACATGCAGACAGATCTTGAAGACAAGTGTGTTGAGATTTAATACTAGATAACAGCATCAAGCTGTGTCAGCTGAGGCCAAATAAAGGAAAAGGGCTGGCGAAGGCCCTAGCTGTGGAAAGCACTCAGGATAATCCCAGTTGCACCTCCACCAACTGCTCCTCTGCTACAATGTGCTGCGAGTTCCTTGTAGCTGCTGCATGACCTCTTCAGTAGTATTTCTAAAGGTGTATCCTTTTTGATGTGGCCCCAGGATTTTTCCTCAGTATTCAGAAATATACTATTGAGGTTTATTTGTGTCAATTTTAAATTGATTTTTAGTTTCTCCAACATCCAAACTTTTCAATCTCCTTCCTACATGCCACTCGATTCCCCACTGTTCTTTCTACTTTATTCCAGTTGTAACCTCCTGATCATCTTTCTTATGAACTTAAACTTCTTGTACAAAACTTGAATTGGCATAAAAAAGAAATGTGTTATGATGTTTTCAGAACCAGCTGGTCACAGCAAGTTTTTAAGCCGTTCATATGCCTTAGTATGAAGGTAACTCTACATTCACCTGGCTGTCATTTGGTTCTCTTCATGCCCGCTTTCCACCTCTGTGATGATTTCTTGCATCTCTTTTCTGTGTCCATTGGGTGTCTCCTTCTGTGTACCGCCCCAGGGCTGCTCCCATCAATCGGTGCTCCCTCGCAGACCTCACGCAGGCCGTGCTGGGGCTTGCCACAGGCTGTCCCCAGAAGCTCTCTGCAGGCCCCCCAGGTTGAAGGATTGTTTTTTGAAGTGCCCTGTCTTCCAAGGAAGACTTCAAAGTGCTGCCCTCCTTGGTCCCTTGACTATGGCAGCCATCACAGCACAGCAGAATTTCCTACTTCAGTCACCTTGTTTTGGAAAGGCAAGCTACTGCCTTCCTCAGGATTTGGAAAGGGTGCTTCCTTCCCTGGCAGATCTGCCAACATAAAAGGAGCTTTCTGGGATGGAACAGAAACAGCGAAGAGCTTTATAAAGGTCTCCGTGGGTCTGACACCTTGTGCTCAGGAGCAAGTGTTCCAACTTCTCCATTCCTCCACCTGACAACAGTGATAAGCCTCTCTTGCCTGACATGAGCTTTTATTGCCCTTGACTGCTCTCCATTTATATAAAGGTTAAATATTCCCCTCTGCCTGTGCTTTACAACAATATGCTGTTTAGAAAATGGTGCTTCCAGTGAACACAATAAAGGCAGACGAATTTGGTGTGGTCGTTGGGGCTTTCTGGCTTCCCCTCACCTCGAGGGGTGGGACTTGAAGTTTTCCGTGTTCTGACATGGTACAATTATCAGTAATGGGAATTACAGGAGGATCAACTGTCCGTCTCTGCTCAACACAGAAACAGACAGCACATTGAGAGCCTGCTGTGTTTAGAGTTATGCCCAAAAAAAGGGGAAAACCCCCTACCTTTACAATGATCTAATGAATGGTTTCAGTTTTTAGGTTTGCTATTGCCAATGGGACACTTCAGACAGCAATGTCAAATGGCTTATTGGCCATCTATGTGTGAATTTGAGCTGTCTTGCTCCTCACTGCAGGTAGGACAGCAGACTCTGACTGTCGTCTCTGGAAGGGTGAAAATCCCCCTTGTACTTCCCCAGCTCTTCCTTTAGTGCAACCCTGAAAGACCTGGGTGCAGTTACAGTTTGTGTAAGGTTCAGCACTACGTTTTCACCAGTGCTGTCCCGAGTTCAGTTATTATCCCAGTTACAGTATCGTGCTCCTGTTCAGGTTGCACTGGTTTTGTATGCTAGAACAGTTTGTCTTATGAAGGGGTAAGGAGAGAAATGTTTTGTTCTGCTTTTTCATTTCAAATTACTTCCTGGGTACAGGAATTATATTATGGCATTTGGAAGACGTTCACTTCTCTAACTGTGGATGTAACTTTATAGCAATATTCTTTCCTTTTCAGCTCCCAAAAGTCTTATCTGCCCCGCTTCTTTTTCTTCCTGCAGGAAACAGGATCTTCAGAGGGTTTTCTGAAAGCTCTTTGTAATATTAGCGAACATGTACAGGAAAACCCTCAGGTTATGTTCAACTCCTGGTATCCTTCACTTTAGATTTAAGAAATTCCCTTAAACTCTCATTAGTGGAGACCTTCTCATTCCTATAAAAGTTTAAAGAAAGTCTTTGTCTAATCAGAGATTTAGCACAGCTCCTCAGCGTGGCTGGAGAAAGGAGATTCTTTATGCTTCTCTGTTCCTCCTGCAGCAAAGACAATTGTTACAAAAACGTGCCTGTATTGATGTGACCCTCTCGTTCCCTCATCACTTTTATACTTATTGCCTTTTCCTCTCTTCTGCCTTCTGCAAATCTTTTAATTGATAGGAAGGAAAAGTCAGGTTTTGATTAAACGCTGATGAATCCAAGCAGGATTATTTGTTTTCCCTTGGCAACTGTGTGAGCTGGTACTGGTAGACTAACACACACGGCATCCTGCCGGACTCTCACCTCATCTGGTCAACTGTACATGAGGGGAATTTTATTTGTGTATTTTTAAACAGAGTGGCATAAGGAAAAATAATTTAAGTATCTGTGTTCAGCAGATTTTGTTCAATTCATTTTGTCATGAATTTAAAAATATTCTATGGGTTTTTTTTTTTCAAGTTCTCTCCATGAAACCGAGTTACTCTAAAAGCTCAGAAACTTTGTCACACATAATTAAGATGAGGAGAAGCTGTGAAATTAATGTCTCAATGAAAATAAAGTAGAAGAGTGAAAAGAACTGTTACTGTTTTGGAAAGCTCATACCTTCAAAATAAATACAGAAGTTTAGGGGGCTTGTTATGCAATTTTAAGCTTCTTGAGTGAGTCTTGCAGCCCAGAATCTATTAAAAATTAAAATAATAATAATAATAAAAAAGTTCTGTGTTCGCCCTGTTATTCCTGAGCTGAGAGCTGCCTTCCTTTTAATCTCTAGGGCTTGCAATTAGCTCCTGTATTTGACTTACTTTTTCTTTCTTTCTGCCCCTTTTTTCTTTCTTCCCTTCCTCCCTCTCCTTAAATAACTATGCTCCTAAAACAAGAAACAAGGATAAGCTCCGTAACCTGAAACTTAAAGAATTCAGTGTCTGCCACATATTTTCTTCCTTACCTTCCTTACTTTTTTTTTTTTTGACATGGCTTAAATATATTTACAACATAGATGAAAAATAGTAGCCCCGCATCAAAACTTCTGTGGCTGGTTTAACTTCTCAAATTCATTAATATGATGTATGGGCTTTCTCACATAGTTTTTAACAATTAGGAGTTGTAAGGAGTTCCTGCAGCTTAATACACAACAGCTGACCTAAGTTTCACAGACAACGTGTATGTACCTGCAGCCTGAAGCAAGCACTGGACAAAGCATAGAACTTTGAATCTCACAGGAAAGCCAGCTTTAACCTACTCGCTTCTGCTACAAAATACCAAGTATCATTAGAAACCTCACGTGTAATGCTGGCAGAATTGTGCAGATGTTTTCAGCTATGTTGAGGTCAGAATTTAAAACTGTGATTGTTCAAAAATTAACTATTAATTTTGAGTTTCACTCAAATCATGACAGTTTAAACTACAGCAAGAAAGAATTTTCATGGTAAAGTTTCACGAGACAGAAAGAGATTTCTGAAAACTATTCAGAACATATAATGCTGGGAGAAATTCCACTAATGAGAAGTGCAGGTACACTGTACTCGATGAATAACGTATCAAAAAGAATTGGTGCATTTCACATTGCTTTATGAATAATGGGATTTATCATGTGTGGGGACCTATTCACAGATAAATAAATCAGTGTATGGTAAAGTTTAGAGTTCCAAATTGATAGTTTTGTATCATAAAAATGAACTTTTGGCTGTGAAAAGTGACTTCTAGATATAGGCAGCAGCAATTTTGATGGCAAAAATCCCGAAAGATGTGAAAGGCACACGAAGTGTTGCAGCATTGGTAGCACAGCTTCCCACAGATTGGTTTGCTTTTTATTAACCCTGTTTTTCATGATTACCTCCAGAAATAAGACAGAATTTTGTTTCTGTCATCCGTTCCTTTTTGTAAAGATGGTACAACTTAAATGAGGTACAACTGTGTTCAAATGTGCTAATTATTTTTCATATGTAGTCCAGAATACTTACACTGAACTTAACTGACTGTGTTGGGCTCAACCTCTGGAGATTGGCTGTTGATAGCTTTTTGTTAGTATCAAATATATTTACTACTGGTTTTGCTTATGAAATTTCTCTCCATTCAATCAGATCTTATTTATTTCATTTATGTAAACCCATTATAAGATTATGTAGAACATGGAAGTTTCTGAGGGCCTTGTACCCTTAATTAAACAATTAACTTGCCATTTTGGATTTGATCAAGAGATGATTGAACATGACAGATTGTCTCCCCTCTGGAGCACATAACTGTGTCAGGGTCAATCATGTTTCCTTTAGAGTCAGAGGGAAAAGGGCTTTCTCATAAATTAGAACACAGTGCTGATTTTCAGTAGTAAATACCATACGTAACTGATTTTGTTAACGTTCTTATAAGATTAATAAAATAATCTGAAGACAATTTAGTATGTCAGCAAGGTGGTTATTTAAAAATCAAATTACAACAAACTGAGGAGACCCATCAGCTGGGTGAAATTTTTCAATTATTTAGGAAAATGAGAAAATAGCTAAAATGAAAAAGCCTAGAAAGAGTGATGGAGCTCTAAATCCTTATTATTCACTTGAGTATTAAAGCTGCCTTGTTGCCTTTTGCCCCAGGTCCTTTATTTTGGGAAGGATGGGGTAGTTGTTGATGTTTTGGGGGCTATGGAAGTAATTATTTCCCATCTAGCTACCTTTCTTAGGGTAGAGGAATGCTCTGTCTGGGGAATGTGATACACCGAGGTGCTTTCTCAGATCTTAAGACAAGTTTGTCATGAAGCCAGTCAGCTGCAGTGGTCTGTGGGCCTGTGTTACTGGGCTTGTCAGTGTCAGAGGAACACAGAAAGCAAAATTAAAACAGAGCAATGCAAATTATTAGAGCACTTGGAAATTCAGCAACCATGTGAAAGCACCTCACACAATTTATGCGGAAAACATTATCCTTTGGATAATTTGCTATTTCTTTCTCCATCTTTCTGCTGCTGAAGGCATTGTTGATTTTATTCCCAAGTTTATTATAACTTTATTATGGTTTTGGACTATTTGCTAGAAACAAATATGTTCTTTATGCATTATTATAAAAATGAAAAAATATGTACTTTAAATGGTGCTTTTATCAGAAAACTAAGAATCTCTATAGCCACTTCTACTCTACTGAAATGAACACCCATCATTTTGGCAGTTGTCCATCAGATGTTTGCAGAAACTGAGTTATTTGCATATTGGAAACTGTTCACAGATACATTAAATAACATTTTATTGTGGACATCTGGTCTGCTAAAAATCTGCCAAAGTTTGTATCAGATAACTGCAGCAATTCAAATTTATAGAAGGAATCTGTTCTGAAAATGTGTTATAACTACTGTTTCTCTTTCATTTCCTAGCTTTTAGACAACATTATTTTGCAAAGGCTGTTTCTGTTAAGCGTCTGTATCTTCCCTGCAGTATAGCTTCTTGTATTTGTTTCTAGGAAGCTTATAAAGAACAAAGAAATATCTGCACTCCCAGTTATGATTATCCAATGAAAAGAATGAGCCTGTGCTCAAATATGCTAGGGCTAAAAACTAATAAATAAAAATTAACTTTCCAGATAAGCCGGTATATGGCTACACGTTTCATAAAATGACTAAAGCGAACACATATGCTTTAGACTGCCTACAGCATTTGTAGGTTATGTAGGAATAATTTAACTTCATTCTCTTTATTTCAAATATTCATTAGTTTAGAGCTGTGTATTTTACATTAGAATAGATTCATGACTTGTTTCACCGATTTGCTTTTTTAGGTGAAATTCAACGGCCTGTTCTTTTATGGAAATAAAAATGTGAATCCACCCCAAAAAAGAGGAGGTTTTTTTTGCCGTTGATGTTTGATGATACTTATAGTACGAGGTCAGTTTCCGTATGCCTTACTACATCCACGTTGAATTGTGTTGCGACGTGTCACTTGTCAAAGGGCCTAAGGTTCCTGTCAATCGGGCTATAGAGAGTAGTAATTAATTTTGTTATAAGAGTGTCAGCGTCTGAGAATTTTCTGAGACAGGGCTCGGCCTCTGCACTGTCCTAGGTTGATTGGCACCAGTTCTACTGTCGTAACAGGGAAAGGATGCTCACTCTGTGGCTTTTGGATCGTAGAGTGTAAGTTGCACTGTTGACAAGGGGCAAAAGGCCAAGTCCTGCTGTGATATACACATAATAAACAAGTTAATTTTAAGAGGGGGTGAGGGGGATGGCATTCTGTAGATGTTTCCGGGAGAGGCCGGCCCATAACCAGCCCTAACGTGGATTTAGCTTGTGGATCCCCGTGTGATTTCTTTAACAGTAAATCTGGCTTAGGAGAGGAGCCATTTCTGTCTGAACCATTTCCAACTTGTCCTGACGGTGGGTATGGTCATGGGGTGCAGGTTCAGCCACTCGAATGGCTGTTTAATGTGGCCATGCACCAGACCCACTCCATGAAACAACCCTTTTCTTTGAGCAGGTGGGTGTATGAGTTAGGGAGGGGGTAAGACTCTAGAATTCCACAGCTGGATCATGTCGCAGATCTATTTTGATACATATCCATAGAAACAACTGAATCAGCACAACTGATCTAGAGAATAAGTTGTAGCGTTAAGGAGAAGCAGCAACTGATGAAGATAAGGATTTCTTACACTTGCTGTATCACAAAGGAAGAGTAATTTATTCTTTGGATAATGTGCTATTCACCCAGTTGGAACTTTCTGCTTTCTACTTGCTGCAACAACTTCACACGTGCTCTGCACATCTACTTTTCACAAATTACATTCCTCCGGCCCAACAGAAAATAATTAAAAATTGTACTGTTTTGTGCTATATTATGACATTGATCCAGGGAGTCCAAATCCTTTTACAAGAACCTGAGGTGAGTCAGGAGAAAAACAGAGAAAAGAGTCACACCCCACACCCCCACCCCACCCCACCCCCCCCCCAAAAAATTATATTCCTCTGACAATTTTTCAACTTCCCTTATAAAAATGATCACATTTAAGTATTGCGTGAATAAGCGCTGTATGTTGGGTAACCGAAGTACAGTTAGTGATAGGAATTGCAAAGCCAGTCTGGGTTGGTTTCCTCCATTTCCATGACATTTAAAAAGATGGCACCAGAAACACAAAATGGCCAATGCTTTGTGTTTTAAAAACATGTCATTTAATCACCCATCAGACAGCAAACATGGCTGAAAGAGTCCTAACTAGAACTATGTGAGCTATTCAAAACACAGTCCAGACATGGTGTCAAGTTAGCTAGTTGCAGGCGTTACTTCAGCTTGAACCGTTCCATGTGTTTTTAACAAACTGACAGCGGTGTGAAAACTTACATCCTATTTCAGGCAAAGCCGGGCTGATCTCTGACTCCCCATGAAAGACACAGAAAATCAAAATATACTTTTTGCATTTGTTTTTCTGTGGTGGGCTTGGTCTTTTGTTTTTTGGGTTTTTTTTTGTATGCCATTTCTACCTCCACCACATCAAAGTTAAGACCCTGTGAGCCAGGGACAGTTTTACTGGTTTACCAGGAGTAGTGCTCTGAGCTCTATTTTTTTCTAGATGTTTGATTAAACTATGCGCAATCCGGATTAACAAATTTAACATGTCATTGGAAAAGGAATCAAGGTGCGGTGAACAGAACTATGGGGTATTTTTTTGGTTTGGGATTGGATTTGATTTTGGTTGGGGTTTTTCTTGGGGGGGGGTGGGTGGGGGTGTTGTTTGTTTTAATTTTTAATTCTCTTTTGAATTTTATAGTGATTTTTTTCTGGTTGGTGTGGGGTTTTTGGTTTGTTGTGGTGTTTGGTTTTTTTTTTAATCAGATTGTCTGACCCCAGCCTCACTGGTCAAATAGCTTCTCATAAAATGCCCTTATTCCTCAATAAGGGTAAAACATTTTCAGTACAAATACATTTTTCTGATCTTGAATGGAATTCCCCAAACTGCAGGCAGGAAACAGGTTAGGATTAATTTGGCTGCTTCATCAGAGTTAGCTAGTAGCATTCCGTTTCGCTTGATGCAGGTTGATGCCACCTTGTCTCATTTGGTGCTTCTGGTGTATCAGGGATAATCTAGATGGGGAATGAATGTCATCTTACTTTCATCCTTCACCGATGACAGATCCAGGTCTTGGTGCATAAACAATAAGCACCGTCCTCAGCCTTTGCCCTTTTATTTTACCTTTTATTGAAACATTTGGTTAGCAGCACGTCCTTCATTCTTTCCCTCTTGGAATGTCTATGGGTTCTGATTATTTCTTTCCTCCCTCTATTTTTTCTTCTGTTCTTTAATTTGTTCTCTCTTTTTGAGAGTGGTACTGCAGGCTTTCAGGGTCTCATGATAGCTAAGATATTTACAGTGCAGTTGTTCAAGATTTCCAGCATGACTGAAAAGGAGACCTGTATTTTAATAATCTACTTTTTCTTGTGCAGCCAGCTGATTTTTCTGAACTAAGCTCTGTGGCAGAGAAATTACTATGTCATTTCTGCGTCTCACAAACTGAAGCAGGAAAATCGAGGATCTCCCAGAAATTTAGAACTGAAAACACACTGCACCTTTGGCACATGTGCAGGAGCAGAACAGAAATTCTTTGCTGTACCCCTGACTGCGCACACAGCTAAAATGATTGCTGATTCTTCTCCTCGAGTTCACAGCCTGGAAAGGTGCAAGTGTCTCATTTTAGAAAGAAGGCATGCTACTGCCATAGCATCTCCAAAAGGAGGGTGGAAGCAGAAGGGCCTATGCTCACCTACGAGTTGAATGTGACTTGTAAAGTGCAGGAGGAACAGACTAACTGGGGCTCACGTTCAGCAGCTTGCAAATGTGCTTTCATCCAAGACTGTGCTGGAGGCAGTTCAGTTGAAATAGCTCCTGAAAATATAGACATCTCCCAAACTACTTGTTTAAAATCTGCCTCCAGTAAAATTTACTCCCTGCAGCTCCTATCATCTCTTCTATCTGGAGCTGCATTACGTCCTCCTTGCCTCCAAGTATCTCATTGGGCATCACCGTTGATGCATCATCAAGAACAACAGAACACTCCCTTGTGCATAAGCTCTGGGGAGCCTGAAACCTCACAAAGACACTGTTTACAGCCTGCTCATGGATTTAGGGCTTTTTTTTTTCTTCTTTTTTTTTTTTTTTTTTTTTTGGTGATGCCAGGAGCTAAAATCTTCCCTAATTTTAAAGCACAATGAGATTGCCAGTAATAATGTACCCTTGACTCACTATGCCCTAGCACCTTGTAGCCTAGAAAGCTAAACAGTGTGTTGAAAAAGTCAGCAGACAGGCTTTTGTACTAAATAACTGCACTGAAACCCTTGCCAAGAACTCCTCTAAGTGTGGAGAGGAAGGGGTAGAACTTTACATGCAGCACATGAAAATGGGCTTTTTGTAACCGCTAACACTGGAAGGTGTCAGCCTTAATGTAAGACTGCCATAGAGTGGTGAGTTTGTTTATTCCTCGCATTAAATTCTACTGCAAGTAAAGCAAGGGTGGTCAAAAATTTTCCGACAGCAAGTTTTTCCATCACAGAATAGCAATTCATTGAATTACAGTATGTGGTGGGACAGGGTTGAATGGTTAAGACTCGGCTTTTCTGTACTCCTCTTTTCTCAGAGGAAGTAGCCCTTGAGATCCCGATGTCAGGCTGCTGTTACAGCAGGCTCCGAGCTCAGCAAGCATTTCCAATCTTCATTCTCCCACTCCCTCTTCCCCCTCCACTGAAATTGTGCTCCCTGTTCACAGTATTGCTGAGCTGTCTGTAATGATAAATGATGTGCCTTTCTTTAAATTTCCTTTCTTCTCAGTACTAGATATTGGCCAGCTTGGATGTGTGTTCTGGGTGGATAAATTACTTTGGCAAGTCATAGAGAATTTATGCACACGGCAACATATGTGGTAGAATTTTTCTTTGTTGTTCTAATTATGTAACTTGATTTTTACCTGAGGAAATTGTATTTTCATGAACAAAGATTCGGTTCCTACTTCAGTGTTTTTTGTTATTGTTGTTGCTTGTTTGGGTGTTGGGGTGTTTGGTGTGAAATATGAACCTCTGTGCTGAAAGAAATTTTGGTCTCAGACCTTGTTATAGGCCAAAGTAGAACTGGGCCATTACTCAGCCGCACATCACCCTGTACTAAGCATCGATCTGTTCACATACATGACTTGTGTTGTCAAGTGGATCTTAAGAGACTCAGAGCACAGAGGCTGGGCTTTGTTTCTTGATGAGGATTACTGTTGTTTGGTAAAGGTAACTATACACAACGTTTGGAAGGAATTGAAAATGTGCAGAACCAGGCGGCACTGGAGACGAACACGTTTTTGTTCTGTAATTAGAAATTAGTGTACCTTTGACAGAGTGGAACTTTTTCATACTGTCTTTCTGGTTTTGTTTCAGAGGAGCTGTGAAAATAAAGCTTCGTGTAGAAAACCAAAATAATTCCATGCTTTTGTCCCCCTTTACCTTGTAAATTTAAATGGTTTCTGGCAAAAAGTGCTGGGCTATAGAAGGAAACACCCTAAAGGTAAATACATCTCTTCAGCCTGTGTCTTCCATATGTTCTGAAAAGCGTTTCCATGGACAGATTTTGCTATGTGGACTTACATTTTCAGGCACAAGTTTTACCAAACCGTAAGGTATTACGTGAGATTGCCGGTGGTCAATAAAATGCAGTGGTGCTGCAGTTTGTCTGAGCAACAGTAAGAAAGTGTAGAAACCATTTTAATTCCTTTTCTCAGTCTTTTCGCAGTGTCTGCATTTGATGAATTTCTTCCAGTTGGAAGTCCTTCCCTACGAGGTAACACAGCCTCGGGGTCCACAGACGCCACGCGGGGAAGGCTCCTCTCCCGCCTGGTGACGGGGCAGGACGAGCCGCCACCTGGCCACACAGATACCCCAGGTTAACAAGATGGGGTTCTTTCTCGCCAATAAAACACATCCATGTGGGGAGAGGGGATTTCACGGGGTGAAGACCACCACCAGCAGCAGTTGCCGTGTTCTGGGCGGCTTACATCGCCTCAGGGGTGTCTGAGGAGCTTCCAGGCCCGGGCACCCTGGGGCACGTGCGCGGAGGCCCAGGCCGGCAGGCGA
>NW_010265125.1:0-29167 GCF_000690775.1 Eurypyga helias | reverse complement strand
TAAATAATTTTAAATAAAAATCTGAACATTTATTTTAAGTTCTATTTCCACGTGAGAAAATCCTGTGGTGTTTTTTTTTCCTGTTTTCCTGAATTTTGTGTGCTTCTTTTAAAATTTATTTTTATTCCTTTTTTTTTTTTTTTGGCAACTAATTAAAAGTAAAGGATATACCAGTTTCAAAGTCTCTTAAGTATTAAATAACTGAATTGTGTTATTTTACCAGATTATCAGAGGACAGTCAGTGAGCAAGTAACAAGATACAAACTTTCACTACAGAACTTGATTAACAATGCCCACATGTAGACATCATTTAAACTACGTGTTATTAAAACGTAATAAATCAACCCCAAGTCTAGAAGTTCATGAACTCTGTTCTTTGGACTGTGCCCAGTACACAGTCAGCTCTACCTCACAGCAAGCCTCTCTGAGTGCATGGGAAATGTAGCAGAGCATATCTGTCTGGGTTTCACGGAGTCATTTGATGCAAGGTCACAACAAAACTGAGTAAAAAAGGCAGCTAGAGTATAGCTGTAGGAGAATTGACCCCAGGCTGGACTGAAAGGGCTGGGAGAGGGAACTCTTCCAGCAGAGTTTCTCCAAGACACCAGTATCAGATCTTGAACTTGTGTTATTGAACATGTTCCTTTGTGCCTTGGGCTATAAGTAGGAGTGTTATCCATGCAACTTTGTTGATCACATGGATTCGAAAGGCACTCTTAAGATAGAGGAGAATTAAAATATGATGTAGGAAGAGCTCAAGGATCTTGAGGGTTCCAATAAGAGACACTGGAGGAAACAAAAGTGAAAAATGGAAGGATATGCACTGAGCCAACTGTCTACTTTGATCACACCAGAGGCAGTTAAAGAGGATGTAGGTGTCCTATACAGGTGTCCTAAAGTTCCCTATACAATTTGTGCATGAGTCAGACTGGGATCAGACATTTCAGACTGGGAAGGTAAAAGCCTACCTCCTGTATCACACTAATTTTTGTGGTGGAAAGATAGCTGGTTTTTCCCCTCATTCTGTGGCTGCCTAGAGTATACCTAATATGTGAGAAGAGAACTACTTGTTCTCTGCATAAATATCAGCCAAAAACATAGGGCAAAAAGCTGTTTAGTCCAAATCTTACTGTGAGCCTAAAAGAAAGTATATGGCCAAAAATAAGAGGAACCTGAAAGATAGAGGAAAATTTAAAATGACCAGGGTCAGAAGAAGTCTTCTGATGGGAATCATGGAAGTGAAAAACTCTCCATGCTGAGTTGGGTAACTCCAGGAAAAGACTTAGATATGAATACAGCTCCTTGCAAAGGCATTGATGGATATTAATTCCCTTCCAGTTCCAAAGTTAATTACTCTGTTTCTGCTTCTGCTTCTCTTGAAGCTAGAATGGAGAGCAGTACCTTAAAGATACATGCAGATCATTATTTTTTTGTCCAGAAGTCATCTAATTGTTTCTGAGCTGAGAAAGAGGGTTGGCTAGACCAAGCTTGGCAGCCTGAGAATCTGACTGTACTTCCAATCGTGTTTTTCTATGTAGTTCTCTTTCCTGTGTGCATCTGAATTAGTTTGCACAGTGTGGTGTACATACCGTGTTGGGGGTGTGAATGTTTGGGGTTAAGAAAAGAGGGTGTGATATCTAGCCCTTAGCTGTCTCATCTCATTGATTGGACTTAGCACACTGCCTTGAGTCAGAAGAAGAGCAAAAAGAGGACTCACTAATAACTTGCATTTCTTCTTGTTTCTGCAAATTAGCTAGTGTGACTTAAAGGGCAACAGTGAAATATTGTCTGTTGCCTTGTTTTCATTTTCATCATCGTGTCTGTAGGGAATCTTGAGTTTACAAATAATATCTTTCTTTTAAAAATATGCTGTTTCTCTGTTAAGTGAGTGTGCATTCTAGATATGTCTCAAATTTTTAGTATGACGTGGATTTTAACTGAACTTTAGGTAGAGAATGTATTTGAAACCACAGAGTATTTCACATATATTTTTAAAAGCATCTGTCAGAGTGGGAAGATGTTTAAATATCAGTGAGCCTTAACTTTAGGGTTCCAAAAATGTGGGAAAAGTGTTCCCAAAGTAATGCCGTTACTCTAAGCACAGCTTTCTGGAGTCTGAAGAGCGCCACACCTTTGAGAGCTCTGATACACACCAGCTGGAAAGCTGTTATGCTGTGTAAGATCTAATGTTATGTGACACTGATCACTCACAACTCAGAAACCAAACTGAGCCTCTTCCAATGTCTTTGGACCTGACTGTTTCCTGAAGAACATGGAAACTGCTGTCTTTCCTCAGTAAAATTGCTACAAGGATATAAATAGAGAACCTTTAAAGTTTCAGAACTATGCCAGTTATATGTCACTGATTCTCTGCAGGCTGTTGGCACAGGTTAGAACAGCACGAAGGATAAAAACGGACAATGAAAAAACAAGATGAATTTGATTTTATGAAGAATATGTGGGTTAGACCTCCCTCCTGCCACTGCCAAGCCTGTTCAGATCTCCATGCCCAGTAACACTAATGCTCTTCTCAGCAGCTTTCGGTCAGAATTTGATACTGATGAAAGCATCACCTGCAGGGATGCAGTGCTATAGAAGTGGAAGAGGATGAAACATCTGCTTCATTATCATCAAACATAGCTGTCTTCAAGAATGCTTTCTGATATGGAAAGCAATATAGACAAAATCTGGAATTTTAAAGAAAAATAGTTCTAAGAGTCTTTAGGATTAGAAATAGTTTAGCCTAGATTTTTAGCTTTACAGAAGTAGCCATCTTAAATGTCATAGTAATTCTGACAGCTGTCAAGTAAAGCCAAAACTACAACTGGGATAAAATAGAAGGCTGTGAGAAGCTTGCTGTAAATGTAGATGAATGGAGATGCCTATTGTTCCATTATGAACTGGAAAGCTGGCCCATTTCAGTGACTGTCACTGGGAAATATCTATTTGAAAGTTAATGTCCTGGAAAGTTACCGTGTGCCTTTAGCTGCCTTAATTGATTTGCCAAAGAAAGGTTTAAAATCCTCTGGTCACTAGAAACGTTTCACGACTACTGAATAAAAGGTTTGATTTCCTGTTTAAGAGCTTGTACTGACTAAAGAGGAAGAACCACAGTTTGTGTTCTAGGCATAGATGGCTGTTCACTAAAAAACCCAGCTTTTCAGCTCATTCCCAAATACTCTTTCCTGATCAGCATCAGCTCACGCTTCTGCCTGCAGGGGAATTTTCAGACGTAGGGAAGCCATGTTACGCTGGGAATGTGTTTCCCTATCATAGCCTTTTCTCTAACCAGTAGCAAGAATTGCCAAAGACTGACATATATTCATACTTAAAAATAGATTAATAGATTTGGAAAGCTGTCTGGTGTTTGTACCTTTTTTTTTTTCCTTTCTCTTTAAGTCAGTTCTGAATTACAGTTGCTCGCTTAGAAAGATAGTAGTCTGAAGATACTGTGCTCAGCACTTGCACATGAATAACGCAAGTGTGCCCTCCGTTGGGTGCAGAGACCTTGCTAATACCATAGGCTGCCCGCTCTTCAGGAAGGACACCGTAAGCATAGTAATGTCCTGCATCCAGCCAACGTGAGAGAGCCCGGGCAGGAAGAAGTGCGCGGAGAGGAGGTAGTGGCTCTTGCAGTCTTTTGGGTCATCGTCAAAACAAATGAAATACAGCCTGTGTGGTTGTGCTCTCTGTTGGGATTAATGTAGTTTTAGGAAAATTGAAGAAATTACTTTAGAACATCATCTGAAATTGCACTGTTGAAGAGATAGCACTGCCGCTAAATGCGGTGTCCTTAAAAGGCTTTATGCCATCTCTTCTGATTCATTCTTACAAACGCAGTGAAAGAAGAGCCATGGTGGTGGAATATAATGTGCTGTTATGCGGTTCCTACAGGCACAGGGCTAAAACTGAAATCATCAGGGACTTAACCTCAAAAGAACAATTCTGAACATCACCTCAGCAGTTCATATTTACTTTTTAATACACACTGAAAAGGCCTTGAGTTCCTAGTCCCAGTGCTTCAGACTGTTTCCTCTTCTCTTGCCATCCTGTAAGACAGGTTGTTTACATCATTGTTTTTACACACATTTGAAAGGAATTGAGTCAAGAGTAAAGAAATTATTTTGCTTATGCTTCAGAGGTCAACCATAGCTCAGGAAGCTGGCTAAATATTAGTAGTCAGCACTTGGTTACATGTGTCGCCAGACGAAAGCTTTCGTTACATACAATTCCAGTGCCTGTCATTTTGTTGCCAAAATATTTGGAATAAACTTTGTCAAAGCAAAGTTTGTCAGGAATGTATCTTTCATTTTAATTTCTTCCCTCTCATGCTTTCAAACCTAAGACCGTTAATGACGACCGTATTTTAAGCAGCTAACAAAGAGCTTACATGGGCACTGGAAGAGATGACTCATATAACAGAAAAACTATCCCTGGGTAAAAATGATATGGTAAGAAAGAATGGTAAAAAAGAACATCAAACTGCTTTGCCTCTTGCTAACCATAAACCTAGCTGAATGTGTAAAAGCACCTTAATTGAGTGACAGAGCATAGAAGTTTCTTCTTTCTTCACCTGCAGTGGCCAGCAAGTGCCATACTGTTAGATGCATGATTTCCTGGCTGGTATCCTTTTTCCCCTCACTTTCTCATGCTTATGAATAGCTGTTAACTTGTCAGGAACGTTACCCCTTAGACTTGCTTCTGTCTATAAACCAGAGTGCTCTGATGTTCACAAATCGTACTTTTGCTTGCTGTGCTGAAAAAACCTGCTGCGATTGTGCTGTGTCATTTCAGCATACCTGTGTAAAATTGTGTATGGGCATCTAAATGCTAATCTAATGGAACAGCTTAGTCTGGGCTTATCTCATGCCACTGTGCTGGCAACAGCACACTTTTGTGCAAAGACAACTGATGGCAGAGGACGCTCCTGAGATGGAGGGAAGAAATTTCATCCAAAGAAATTCTGTCCACTCCTCATCTGATTCCTGCACTTCCCTGAAAAAAAAAAAAAAAGATATTAAGTTCTGCCTAAAATATGGTAAAGTTCAGATAGGAAAATACTAGCTAGAAATAGAGGCACCCTTCTACACAGCAAGGACATCTGTGTTTCAGTTATGGATGGCCTTCCTCAAGAAATCAGAAAATTGAAAAAGGGACTTAGAGAGTGGAGATAAGGAAAAAAATAATCTCTTCTATGAAGAAGAGACTGAATGAACTGGAACTCTTTATTTACAAGGCAGTTAAGTGGCAGCATGATGAAATTACAGTGGTAAGGCTTACAGTACTTTGTATTTTCACATAATCCTAGATTCAGGTTGTATGTGAATGATAGGCGCATAAAGATGTTATACTTGATCACCTTTTCCCAAAAATTTGAAACTTAAGGTGCTGGTCTTCACTTGCTGCTTCTTCCAGCTCAGCTGTAGAATACAACACTATCATTCTTATCATGGCATTAGGAGACACACAGTACTGCCAGCTTTTTGAGGAAACTTATTTTTGGGAAATGCTTGTAATTCCAGAGAGTTCATACTAAAGGAACAAAGGAATTTATGTATATATATATATATATGTATATAAATTTCTAGAAACCCTATTACTTATTCTGCAGGCCTTTAAGGTAGAAGTGTGCCAAAGCAAAGAGCACAACTGGCCAATGCCACAGACAACTTGGATCAGCTTTTGTTAACAGATATCTTCTCTTAGTAAATATGAGGCACCAAGCTCATCTTTTTTATTAAAATTTTGCGCAGATAAGTTTGACCAGATAAGTTTTTGCCATGGGGTAAGGGAAAAAAAGTTAATTCTATATGTCTTTCTCCTGTGTTCTTTATTTCCAAATGGCCTCTGATGTGAACCTCTACATCTGCTTATCCCGTACTTTGTTCATTTGAAGCAGTTTGTTTCCTCAACTGTGAGATAAAGCTGATTTTTCCATTTTTTCTGTCTACCAAGAGTTCACAGAAGCAGCTACATAACAATATATGAAGTGTCATGTGAGGTCAGTAGACTCTTCATCTCCCAGTCCTGTCTCTAAACAAAACAAGTAAATAAGCAATCCCTGCTCAATCCAAATTTCAGAAGTTAACTACCCACTGTGCAAAGGAACAACATGAGAAACATCACTGATTTTCTGTGTTAGACTGATGTCCTAATAGTTTCAATGAGTGCATCCTGGTTCCAGTATTATGGGATTTGATGAACTCTAGTCTTCATTTTTTTTTTCCATCACTGTCATGATTACCAAAACTTTTTTTTCTGGACACTTCTGTTCCATTGATTTGTCTTCCTTCCTCCCCACTTTCTTTCATCATGTTTTCATGTTTGGGAAACTTACCTGTTTGTGAGTTTATTTTTCAAGCATTATTCCTCTGGTGCAGACAGATATCTATTGCTTAAAAGTAAGCATGTTCATTTTTTCCTGTTGCTGTATGCCTGCTCTGTTGTAGCTAGAACACAAGTATCTGTTTAGGTGAGAATGGTGGTATCACTTCATTTAGAAAACGTTAGCCGAGACCAGATTTTTAGGCTGTGCTTCACACCTGCTCTTCGAGCTGCTCTGCTGCTGCAGCAGACACCAGCGTTCAGTTACCCAAACCCTTTAGAAAATGCCGTAAGAGAGAAAACAGGCGGGGAAAAGAAATCCCTTTGGATCATAAAACATTTCAAATTTTGATCGTCAATCTTGCAAATTTTAACACAAACACCTTTTCTGAAAATAGTCTCAAGGCTTGAAAAGCAGCAGTCGCTGGGTCTGCTGTGATCAAATGTTCTAGAAACAGTTTATCCACAGCCATCTAAGGATATAAAATCATGGATTCAGGAGCACTGTTGATTTTATGGAACATGTTAATTTTCATCACCCTCTGCCTTCTGCTCTCTCACTCTTCCAAAGGTGACAACATCCTCTTTACCCCACAGGGGGTGACAACTTTAATGCTGTCTCCCCAGCATCCTCTCTTGCACTGTGCTGACATCTCCTGTGCTCAGCCCTTTGTCTCCGGCTAATTGCGTGGCGTAACTAGGCTGAAGCCGGAGGAGTTGTGCACAAGCTGCCCTCAGCTGGGAGTTTGCTGTTTTCTTTCAGAAGCAAGGTTAGACTGGCAGAGCTGAAAGCTTGTTGGGTTACCCTCAGCTATATCATTTGATACACCAAACAATATTCCCTTTCTCTATAAACACTGCTGTCTTGCAGAGCCAAGACCCACAGAATACCAGCTTGTGGGTTTGTGTCAGTGAAGGCATGTCTGTAGCTGAGTCCTGTGTGAGTAAATTGAGTGTGTGTAACACGTGAGTAGTGGGCTGTGTGGATTGCATGATGGCACAGAAAGGCTTTGAAAGGATCTGAGGCTGACAGAGGGTGTCTCGCTTCCTCTCTCCTACCTCTTTCTGCTAGCACCTGCATCCTTCCAGGGCTCCTTTGTGCTGGCTCTGGTGCTGGGACTGGAAAGCAATTCAGAAACACTTTCCTCACTTGCCAAAACAATAAAAAATAAAACAAACAAACCAAAATCACTAAATACATTTTGCTGGTTTAATAGGCCAGTACAGCTCATGGTCTGATGAATGCCAAGCTTCCACCAGGTAGGTGTTGGGCTGTGCAGCTACCAGCAGTGTGGGAGGGCAATACCTGCCCTTTGGGTATTAGCAAGCTCTTAGGTTTGCTGTGCTGTGACACTTCACCCTCCTCGGCTCCTACTTTTGTTGGACTTAGTGCAATAAGGACACTGCAGGATCAGAAGTACACCTTGATTTCAGCAGGTGGCACAGAACTTTTAACTGTATACAATTTTATTTGTATACCCATTATTCTTTGACAATACTATGTTTTAAATTGTAAATATAACTTCAGTCACCTTAGTTATCCTACTGCTTTTCAGGTATTTCTGCATTCATTTATTTAAATGGTTTACTTTACATTAAATACCTAACTCAGGAACCGCAAAAGTAATTGAGTTAGCTTATTTTTGGAAAAATACTGATGGTCACTTAGAGAACTGGTTTGACTGTGCAGGATCATACATTTCAGGGAAAGCCACTGGGGATAAACATTATATGGGGAGAAGACTTGCCTATAGGGCAGAGTAGCCCGGGATCTGAGGCAGAGTCCTGAAATGTATTGGCCCATTGGAAAATGCTCAGGGGGCACAAGCCCCTTGGCATTGAACTGTCTTGCATCCATCTGTGATGTGTGTGTCAACACACTCATGATCTCTCCTCTGATGAAGGGGTATTTGTGTTATTAATTTAGCTTGAATATATAATTATGACATTTTAAATCATCAATACTTGGTAAAGTATAAGCTGAACATATAATAATTAAATAAATAAATGATTGTTTGGTGCCATGAGGGGGAAGGCTGTTGGAGGAGGAAATGAGCACGATCTAAAGCAGACCTTTATTGTAGATATGTTGCTATAAATAATGAAAATAAATGCTATTTATTTATTTCTCTGTTTACTCTATTTGAGACACTTTGTGGAAGAAATACACAGTAAATGAAATGGTCGTTGAAGTGCAGACCTGGTCCTGACTGAGTGAGAATCTTCTGAACCCTGGTTTTATTGACTGATGAAAAATCTGAAGACATGAATGAAAAACTGTGTTGGCTGTGGATTTTAGTGTATGAGGAATGAGAGAATTCTAATTTTGGCATGGGCCTATATCCAGAGCTGAATAATAATAGTCAGTGGTAATGCAAAGAAACTTCTAATAAATACTAGTGCTCTATTGCTCAAAAAGGGCTTAATGACACGTTCATAATATAACAAAGATAACTACTTTTTATCCACCAGGAAAAAATAAAAGTTTAATAAACAGCTGCTTCCAAGTGTAGCAGATGACTAAGTTGAGTAAAGACAGGGGAAGTCCCATGTGCCTAAATTAAAGCTAATGTTGGCTAATATTTTGTGGGTGAAGATGGATTATTGTTGTGTACTTATGATTCTGACCATAAATAAGGAACATCAGTTGAAGAAAAAAAGTGAAGATTGTATAACCCGGAAGGGTAGAGACTGTCTTTTTAGTAATTAAATGAAACACAGTTATGCTGTATAATAAAGTACACATGAGTAGGACAAAAATCAGCATTCGGCTTGTAAAACAGAGCACATGGAAGATGACAGTACACAGAAAAAATAGGGAGATGATGTCCTGGTATGTGGCAATTGTGAGACCGACACTTCATTTGTAAAGAACATTAAAGCATGGCAGCTTTTTTGAATTTTATTTTTATTTTTTTGAAAAAAGCCAAACAATTACAGGAAAAGCAGCTGGACTGAGAGATGTATCTAAAAGAAAAAAAAAAAAAAGAATCAAACCAAACAGAACCTTAACAAACCCACAACATAAGCTTCTATATTGTCCAAGCTACCTAACTTGCAATGTGCAACTAGTATTGTTTTCCCTTATGGGTTGGTTGTACATTTAGGAAAACTGAGTAGGGTACACTTGTGCAGGGCTGCATTATGACTTACGCAGCTGCAGTGGATCCCAAACATAGGTCACTGGGATGCTGTGTGCAGCGGTGGCTGTACATACCAGCAGCAACATCTGGGGGTACGACGCTGTGCTGGACTGAGCTCATTCAACTTCTCTTCCACCCTCTGTTCACATCACTGTCTGCTGGACTCCAAGCCACATACTCTCTGTTTCCTTCCCATGAACTTTGCAGGGATAATAGCTGATGTGAAGGTACCTGTCCACAGCTCGAAGTTGAACAGATCTCATGTAGAATTGGTATTTTTTCTAGCATCACTTATGCAACTGGTGAGGAAATTAAAAGAAGAAAGAAATAAAGTCTGTAGATGGTAGATTCAGGAAAACAAAAAAGGCACTAAGATACCAGCGTGGTTTCTACTGGTCTCCATTGGGATGATCTTTGTGTAAACAAGAGGAAAGTTTTGCTGATTAACTATTTAAATGTAGAGTAAAATATGTGGTTTGATCTAAGTAATTAATTTGTATAGTTGATTTAAAGGAGAGAGATTTAACAAGGAAATGTTGCTTGAATCTGTGCATCATGTTCTGTAGTACTGGCAGTATTGACGTTACTTTTCTTTTTTCTGTAAAACAGTATTTCTCATCTGTACGTTCACTGATCCTTTTGCTAATAAGTACCTAAACATGCCTATGCAATGCCACCACAGCACAATGGGAAGTAAAAGAGGGTTTTGTCTGTTGCTATATTCATATGTATTTCATAAGATCTAGATTCTATGGTGGATCACACTGTAAGCTGAGGTCTGTGCTGACACATGTGCTGGAGTATGTGGTGAGGTAAAAATAAAGGACAAAGTAGTGCTAAGATTTGCTTTTGTAACGTCAGAGCTTAATGTGTGTATTAGGAATATCTATTATTCACACATCCGCTACTTCAAATAAATTAAAAACACTGTAAGTAATTGATGAATCTCAAGTCTAAAGAAGAGAGCTCTATAGCTAACTCTTATGGTATTGTTACCTTGGTGGCAAAGAAATGACTTGACATGAGCCGTAGCACATCGTCAGATTATAACTTGCTTCTCATGCCATAAATCAGCACATATTTCTACAAAACAGGTTTCTGAAACACTGGTTAGCTTATTTCTTGCTAGCATTACTGGAAGTTTATAAAATTAAATACTGCAACGTTTTATTATATATTTATATAACTTTTTTTACCCCAAATGTAATTGTCTTATTTTTCATAAATCGTGGTGAAAGCATAGAGTAGTAAGAGACTCTCAGTAGTTTCCTCCCTATTCCTATTCGAAGTCAATATTTGTAAAATTGAAATGAAGATTTCACTATTTATACAATATCTCAGTGTTTGTGCAGAGTGGTCCTTTCTGCCACGTTGACAGAACCATATACTGCAGGAGGAGCTCTGTGTTCGGTTCTGCTGGGGCTACCTAAAGCCCCAGTAAAAATCTAGGAGTTTTTCCTCACCCACCACACAGGAACTATGTAGTCTTGAGGAGGTTAAGGTACTTGAGATGCCGTAGCTACTCGTCACATGTTATTATGAAGCAGCATGTTCCCGAGGAGCAAAGAACCAAGCGGTAACTGCAGCTGCGGTTGCAGTTTTGATGCCTGGGTAATAAATATGTACTGTCATCGTCATGGACTGCGCTAGAGATTCCTGCTTTGGGGCTTCTTAATGATACGACATTTTGTTGATTTTGCCTTTGAACACAGATTTATTCATGGGATTACACATGGCATAAATAGCCAATTTCTTTTTCACAAAATTGGGGTATTTTCCTGTTAGTATCTATATCTGCGACATACAGACTCTGTATTATGTGAACAATACCTAGGATGATGTCAGGACTCACAAAACAACATCTAGAAATTTTTATTCCTTTTATATATTTATTCCTTTTAATAACCCATTTGACTTTTTAGCATTTTCCAGTAAGCTTTAATGGAAGTAAAACACTGTGATTTAATAATTTTGCAGATAACAAGGACATTTACACATGAGTTATTCCATAACTTTCATCACCATCATGCATATCTTTATTTTTCTACTAGGTAGATCAGCATAAGTATAATCGTAACAGAAGGAAGTAGTTAAAAATTAATACTTCCAAATCTTTAACTCTGTTTATATTTTTTTAATCCAAATTTTTTCCATTTATTGAGAACGTTCAGATATTGTTTATGTTTTATTGATAATTTCAGAGCATTTCAATGAGGATGTATGTATTCCTCTGGCAAATCCATGTGGCATATGTCTGTCTTATGAATGATAAAAATGTGGGTGATTTTATAAGAAGCAGTGATAATATTGTAAACCAGTTGCACTTGGAATCTAGAAAATTTTGTGAGCTGGTATATTATACTATCAATAGCTGACAGTTGTGGATGACTGTCATCACAGATGATAGCAGTGATTTCTGCTGTATGTTTATCTATAAATAGCACTCTAGTAGACTACAACTTAAAGTCCTATTATCTTGTAATAAAAGAATAAGAGGATACAGAGTTACAGTAAAAGGCAGTAAATTTAAAATCAAATGAAAAAAAATCCTCATGGTGAAAAATTTAACTATAGAAATTTCTGACACAGGTCACAAAACCAAGAATCTAGCAAGGTTAAGACTGGATTGACCATAGATATATATCTGCGCCAAGCGATACTTGCACAGCATCTTTACATCTCTCATCTTTAATATTTTCTACTATTTTTGTCTTAAACCAAGTAGCCAAGCGCATTATGATTGTCTTCAAACAAAGGGAGAGATGCTAAATACTTCTCCATACTAAAGGAGATGTGGATGAAAGCTGCTAACATCCACACATAAATCTGCCAACTCATGTTTTATGTTCTCTCCCGGACTTGTGTTAGCAGCCACTGGAGGAGGCTTAGCTCCACAGGATTTCAGTAGGAGCAGCTCCTGTGCCCTTCTGCAGCTGTCGCCGGAATCTCTCCCACTACCACTGTTCATTTCTCTAGCTCTCTTTTTGTCACAGATTGGAGATTTTGGCTTTATAAGTCTTAGCACAAGGTAGCTTACACTCATGGAAGGGTGTCTTCCATTTATGAAAGGGAGATGGTGCCTTATGTCTTTCAGGAGCTGTGAGGCTCGCGGGCTGTACTGTACACCCGTTGTACGGTTCCTTGCAGGGAGCTGATTCAGATGGTTGCCTTCCGTATAATCCCTTAGGACCAGAAGGGGTTATCCAAAAAGGGGATGTCTTCCACAGAGAAATGTATTGTAGCCTTATGTGCTGATCGTTTGGTTTCTCTTATCCTGATGTCTGCTAAAACAAAGATTAATGGAGATGATAACAGTAAACCAGACCAGGGATGCAGTAAAACAGCAATCTATGTCGACAGCACTCAGCACTCCGCTGCAGGTTCAAAATATTAAACATACTTCTTAGCATAAATGAATGAAAACCTCTTCTTTCATACTCAATCATGATATAGCTGAAGGAAGGAAGAAATTTAACAAGAACTTTTCTTAATTTAAGTCAGAAAGATGGGATGAAAGATGGGAGTAATTTGCTGGGGATATGTGAGGAGGTTTCAGCATTAAGTGATCGTTATTTTGAGGGGTAGCACTGACTTAAAGGCATTACATTTACAGAGAATACTAGGACATGTATGCTGATGTAGTGCGAAACCAAGCCACAAAAGCTACAGGTATCCATAATCATTGTTTTAAGTAGATGATAGAGCCATTTGGAGAACCATATGATGAGTGAAATGGAGAACCATTTTCTTGTGTAATCTTTGACAGCTCTTACATGTCCTTGATAAAGACAGTCACACAGGGAACATCAATTGTTTGCATATCTCTCATCATCTGAGATTCATTAAGAGGCTTTATCGCGCCTCCATTTCCATCCATGAAAGGCAGGTGATAACGCTGGTCAGCTTTCTAAAGCCGTCGAAATCTGTGGAAGAAAGCTTTAAGGAGGTGTTACTGAGTTATTTTAACCTTGGTTGAATCTGCTATCTTCAAAGTTTAGAGCTTGGTTGGGTAATTTTAATAGTGAATGGAAAATAATTGCAGTGATAATGAAACTGTGTTATGAGAGGTTTGTAAAACTTCTAAGGTATTTATTTGTTTTATTCAGGGTCAAGTTGTTTTCAGAAATGGAGAGAGGATGGGAACCATCAAATTTACGCAATTCCAAGGTAGGTTGCAAACAATTTTCATTATAATTATGTATGCAGTTTAAAACTTATCAGTTGCATTTGTTTGAGAATGTTTTAAATATGTGCAATTATTTTGAAAAGAAGCTGCTTGGAAGATGCAGCGATGTACTTAGAAAGTTTGGTTACCTGTTTAATGTCCTGTAGTTTGAACCCTGAGTGCTCTGAGGTATTCCCACGTGTTTCCAAGAATTTTTCCAGGAAAAAACCCACATACTTGAAGAAACTACTACTGATCTATATAACTACTAATGATCTATAACAGCCAACAGCTGTAGAAAAAAACTGTACTAGTGAGCTAAGCATCCACTTTTTAATACATTTTTTTCTGAAAACTTAATTTGAAAAGAAACATAGAGAGGATTTTTGCTGTTAAGCTCTTTCAAGTTAGTGTTTGTGCTTTCTGAAGACTCATTTTTGACATTCTGCAACTGCTTGCTAAAAGATGCTTCTGGAGTCAGTCCCTCAGTGTGCAGAGGACACAAATTGCTGACCCCATCCCTTGGAGGCAAGACACTCCACTGCTCAACTTGCCAAGCCTGCTGCCTCCTCTCAGCCTGAGCTGCTCCTGCAGGGAATGGTCTTGGCAGCAGAGACTACAAATACAGCCGCAGGGATTTACCAAGGGTCATTTCCAGCCAGGACGAGGTGCTTGCTTGGAGAGTTTTCTGCAGAAATGGTGATTCATAGAAGACATGATATGGTTGTTTCTACAGTTTATAGAGTGCAATTCATGGTTTTGTTCCAAGGCTGAGATAAAACCAGAGATGATGGCATTCAGATGGTCTTGTGAGAGTAGTAGTGAGAAAGCTGGCAAATCCCTTTCAGAGAATGCATGAGAAAGAAGCTTGCACTCCCTTTGTCTTCAGGAGATCACTTTTAACATAATCCTGCTGACCAAGTTACAAAGGCTCATCCTTTCAACAGAAATTGTCTGCTGTATGGGCATTATTATTAATGAACAGCAATGCACTTGAGGGGATCTGTTACTCATTCTAATTTACTGAAGCAATCTTTGGGACTGCTCTTGCCTTCACAGCTATAACTGATGCTATTAACTCATGTTCCCCGAAGCATTTCTACCCACTAAAACTTTGCAGACGTCATCTCATGATAATATAATTTGGAAATCCTTGCTCAACACTAATGATAAATATTGATTGCTTCCTCTTCTCCCCTCGCTTTTTTTTCATGGCAGTGGTGTTTACAGCCGCATGAAAGAATCATGAGAAAATATTGGAAGGGGATTTTATAAGAGGTGTTTATTCCTCGGAAGTCCCAAGGAGCCCTTATACATTATGCCTAAGGCAGCTCTATGTACCCAGCACATTCCCTCTGTGCATTACGGATGTGATTGGGGATCATGGGGAGGTGCAACATGCATCTTGTGAACTGATCTGGAGGAGCAATAAAAGACGAGGATAGCTAATTTAATAAATATTTTTATTTCCAATCATTCAAATTTGGTTTCTTCATAATGTTTTCAGTTTCGCAGCAGATGCGATTTAACACCAATGGTTTTACCATCCGTTGAAGTATTGTTTGGTCGATAAGAACATAGGAGACAGCCACAGTTTTATAATTCCTTGAAATTACAAAATGGCTATTTCAGAGCTGGTTCAGGCTCCTACTCAGGATTTTAATCATCAACCAAACATTTCCAGTTAATCTACAGGAAAAAATAACCCAGAAATCCTATGGAGAAATGAAAGAGAAGGGCAAGATTCTCCCTCATACAAGCAATAGTCCGTCAACACATCTGAAGCCTGGTCTTAAGTTTTTTTCTTACTAATTTTGGAAATTAAAAGAATGTACAGAAATGTAAGAAAAATTGAAATAAGGGACAGTGTAACAATAGAAGTGAAAGTAATCTATCTTTTTTTAACTGCAAATGATACTACTTTAAGTTTTTTTCTGTTCTTTAATTGGCATTGTTTTATACAAGGTTTTATATTCAATAATTGTGGCATAACTATAGAAATTATTCATTTGTTCAAAAGAATTCTTTACTGGTTAGGAAGCTGAAACATTCACATTAACTTTTAATAAATCTTGGACTATTGGTGAAGTACCTAATAATGGAAAGAAGTTAATTAAGTCCACTATTTAAAATAGTTAATGGCCTTTTCCTTTGTAGCTACAGCTGTTATGTGCTACCAAGCTTGAGACAGATACACAATCATTCATGAAACTTTTTTCTTTTTAAGAATATAATATAAATCGTCATGATTTCTAGGAAAAAAAGGACCACATCAAAGATAGCTTGTAAATGCTTTAATGAGATTAATTGTAATTATGAATATAGTGTATATTAAATGTATTAGTAGCTTATTATCCAATCACAATAATTGGGAATCATCAGTTTTAGTGTTCTATACCTCAAGTCATTTCCTCATCTACACATTTATAGTTTTATTAGCAGCTGGAATGAAAATGCACAGTTAGAACAAATGATACAATGCAGAAAAATAAAACAGGTAAATAGGAAATCCTATATCAGAAGTAGGATTCCTTGGCTAAAAATGCTGTTTCTCATTTGCCAGGATAGAAGTTCAGCCGTGTAGACTCAGGACCTTCATTTTCTGTTCATTGCTGGAAACTTTCGTGTTAATGAGACTATCTGCAAATATTTTGTCTGTGGAAAAAGTAGACAGCCATGTCTGCCAGAGGCAAGGAAAAACCAGCCTGTGAGGGTTCAGAGGGTATCTGTAGTATGCCTGACATGCTGTAAGGAAATTTTGAATGGCTGGTTTAATTCTGAATCTAGATACAGCTTTTCCCAAACTCACGCTAGTCATGTCTCTTTTTTCAGCTTCTGTGCAGCCTGTTAGTTTTGCAAGTGGTCAAACAGATGGCGCCAAAAATAGCTGTGACCAAACTACATTACAGATCATGAATACCACCCAGTAATGATTTAGTATGCAGTAGAGGATACAAAGCACATGTAACAGCATTTTTTTTTCCCTACCTTACTGGCGAATAAAGAGCAGTCTGTCAGTCTAGCTCAAATATCCAAGTGATGTTTGAAGCTGGCATCTTTCCGAATGAAGCATCTTTTTCCATGGGTGCAATTAAAGGACTATTCTCATCATCAAACATGTAGTTGAAGCAGACGGCCAAAATCTTTTGGCTAGTGAAAGCTGAAAAAGTGTCCTGGCAAGTGCTGTGTGCATATCAAGGAGCACAGAGGGCAGCAACAAAACTGAGGTTGTAAATTGCTGTGATACAGGAGGCTGCAAGAACACATACATACTCGTCCTTCAGAGTGTTTCTCCTTGGCAGATTCATTTCTGATTAATCTGAGCAGAGCCTAAAAGGCACCTTGCTTTCAGTCAGGTTCCTATTTCTGTCAGGCATTAGAGAAAACCTAATAGGCTTCTGTGCTGGAACAGGTTAAAAAGTAAAATTAAAGCTAAATTGCAAACAAATACCATTGAAATGTGCATAAATCATGCTGCTTGTAGATAGAAACAAAAGTCCATGGTACTGCATATTGAGAAGGCTTGGAGAAAGTGAGTGGTGATCTGTTGTGTCTTTTTGGGAAGAATTTTGGGAAGAGTTTCAAGTCATATAGCCAGGTAATACGATACGACATTTGTGAGTATTGAAGTCTGATCTGGGTACCAAGCAAGAGGGAGAGTGTGGCTTGTCAAGTGTGACATCATTGTCCTTCTTAGGAAAGGCCTTACTGAATTTCTGCAGTAAAACCCCCAGATATTATTCTCTGAGCTTAATCAACAGACACAAACAAATGTCTATGTTCAAGAGCAAAGTACACAAGAATTCAGGATTGTTTTTCTGGAGCCTCAGGTCATCTACTTAGTTCTGACTTGTTTGCTCTCCATAACTGCTTCAATAAAGAATACATTAGCAGTTCTCCAGAATCACCTACAGATAGAATGGATTGTGCCCCAGAGTCATCAATCCATTCCTGGAACATTTCCTTCTGGTATTCTAAATATAATCTAGCAGACTATTTTTGGTTTTTGCTTTCATAAGGATTCATATTAATAACAAGAAAAATTGTCTGAATATTTTACTACATGCTATCAGATGTTTCAACACCAGTTCATCCTCATAGTCTGAACTGTTTTACACAGAAACTCACTGGTGCTAGCTTGTCTTACAGCTTGTCATTTAGAACAACAATTCAACAAATATTTCAGGCATTGCATTTCAGTCACACTACCTCTGCATGGTACCACTTCCCTCTTTTGTTGTCAGTGACGTCTTCTTAAGTGATTTAGGATAGTATCGTCTATATGAAACTACATAGTGTCTACAAAACTGATTTAGAGTCCCATTTCAATGAAAAGAATAGCCTCCTAATATGGAGAGACATACCGAGTGGTGTCCTGAAAGGATGTGCCTTAAATCTGGAATCACTGAATATTGTCATTACTGATTAAGAAGATGAACCAGAATGTGCAATTATCTAATGTGCAGTGGTCTCTGAGGGACTCAGCAAGCACAAGGGGGACTAGACAAGTATTCAAAAAAGTTATTAACCAATTGAAGAAGTAATCAGGAAAAAACAAAATGCCATTTATTTAGGTCAAATGACTGGTGCTACATTGGGAATAAACTGCTGTACAAATACAAAATGGGAAACAATTCACCAGGCCATAGTTAGACATAAAAGGAACTAAGGGTTGCAGTGGGTTGCAGGATGAACTTGAATGCCCAAAAGCATGTAGAGGTAGAAAAAGAAAAATTCTTCACTAGGATATATAAATAATAGTATCCTTTTAATCTGCCCAGTCCCAAAAAGCTACAGATAACTAGTGTGTCCAATGCTGATTTAAGGAAGGTGTGTAAAGATGAGAGAAGATTAAAAGTGTATCTCATTATGAAAAGCAAAAAATCTAGGCTGCTTAGAGAAGATGGTTAAAATACATGATAATCACTGCTAAAACGTTTGCTCGTCCTGCCCTCATCGGCTGGCTGAGAAGTAAGAGATTTAAATAGTAGCAGTGGACAGTTGAGCAAAATATTAAGAAAAACTTTCTAATCAAAAAGGTGTTTAAACTCTGGAAGGTAAATTTCCACCTCTGGAAGTTTTGAAGAACAAGTTAAACAGACCTCTGAAGTGGTGTAAGTGCATTCATTGTGCCTTGAGACAAACACATGACTTTTATTACATCTTGATCTCCCTGCTAGGCCAGCTATATTTAATCTTGAGCTCTTGCTCCTCTGCAGTGTCTGTTACGTGATTTTGACACTATTTACAAGTACTCATAGTATGCTACCAATAGCATTTGTTGCATTTCTTTGAATTGTTTCTGGTAAGAGACACAGGATAAGCATGAAACTCTAGACTGGTGATTAGGTGATCTGTAAGGAGGAAACATGGATTTAGTTGCTCTTCCAGCATTGGTTCCGTGTTTTGTTTGGGGTTTTTTTTCCTTTAAATCCAATGTATTATTTGAGTGTAAAATTCTTAAGTAATCCTTGGAGCTTGGATCCCTCATCCAAGTGAGGATCATAACTACTAATCCGTTGCAGTGTGAGGCCGTCTCACTCTTTGTCTTCTGGTCTGTTAGTTCTGATTTTTTTCCAGTGTTGTACAAGATTTTTAACAGAGTAAATAGGGAAGGTCATTCGGCTGACATATGTATAGACTGGTCATAAATAGAAAGAGGTCAGAATTAGAATTTTCCTCTAGCAGAAAGTGAGTTAAAGCTGGGATTTCCCAAGCATATGATGACTCTTCTAAACATTTGTATCTGAATAGGCACCATATGAAATGGAAGTGCTGCACCTCTCCTGCTGCAGAAGGGACTCCCAACCAGTTCTTGGCAGAAAGAGGTGATTTCTCCCCCCCAACACACACACATATACATGCACATTTAAAAAAAAGAGCACTGATAATTAAAATAATTAATCTATCAAGAGGTGCTGTTTACCTCCTAGCGACCCCAAGCAGGAACGTGAAACTTAGCCCTTGTCTCTGTACCAAGTGGTGGGATTTGGAGTGCAGAGGTTTTGATGTTTCAGTGCCTAATGGTGTAACACCTGAAAACCTGTTTGGTTGAAATGCAGTGTTTGGGTCAAATAACAAGCTCTGTCCAGCTTGTGGTTACTGGGGGAATTATATGTCATATATCAGTTTTGGGTGTCTCTATCAGAAGAGGTGTATATAGAATTGTTTTTTCTTCCTTTTACTCTCCAAGTTCACAAAGGCAAGTGTTTCCATGACTTCCTGAGCTGGGTGGTGTCTTTGGACCATCAGGTTTAGCGGTTGCATGTGGATCTATCAATTTGTCATATCTTTCATGAATCCGTTTATACTTCCGGCCTTCAGCACAGCCAGTGGCAATGGGTTTTGCAAAATAATTATGCATGTAACGGTTAAAGTCCTTCCATCTGTTTGTTTTTAAACCAGCTATCTCACAATTTCATTGGGCATACCCTGCTTCTTGTAACATGAGAAGCAATGAATAATTATGTCTTACTCACTGTCTTCCTATCATTCATATCTTACAGATCTCTCTTTTCAATGACTGTTTTAGACATGCAAGTCCTTGTCATCTGTTTAGTTTTTTCCTCATGTAAAAGCTGCTATATAATTCTAATGATCCATTACCTCTTACTGATGCTCTTACTTCCTTTTTGTGAGAGCTTAACGAGGGCCACAGGTAGTACTGAAACATCCACCTCCATACCTCACACTACTGAATGACCTTTCCTTGTTATTTTAACTGCTTTCCCAATATTCTGTTGTACCACCTTCACCCTCTCTTTGCCTCTTTGGCCACCAGTGAGCACACCACTGATGTTTTCAAAGAACCAGCCACACTAAGTCCAAGGGTTCATCCTGGATGCTATTAATGAATTGTTATCAACCATTATGTATGTATTCTTGCTATAATTTTTCTCTTGTGTGTTACTCTGTACCTTGCTAGCACTGAACATACCTGCCATTTTATTATCAGTATCTCAGGCACCCTCATACAGTCTTCTGTCAGATGAAAATACAAATGGGGTTGTATTTTTATATATGTTTATACCTGTTTTCCCTTTCTGTTGGTCAGATCATTTTGGACACATTTCCTGTTCAATTTCTCATTTTCTTCCCTACCTACTAGCAGCAGTTTTTTCCCCTGAGCCAGTTATTCCTCTTGTAATCTATTCTATTGGTATTATTTATGAGTAGCTGGGGTTTTTATTTGTTTCTTTAGGTTTTATAAATGAAAATGGAAAATTTTATTTATTCAGGTACCTAAGTTGCACAGGTGTACTGTCAAATGGGAGAAAGGACAGATAAGAGCTACAGAAATTTTTGGGCGTCTTAGGAGATTACTTGTAAAGAACGATTAACAGGATTAAGTGTGTCAAGTTGCCAGAGTCGGCTCATTTAGAGCAAGCCATGTTGTGTGGATATAAATTGCAAGGCCAGGGAGGATGCACTGGAAGGGTATGCCGATTCTGCAACTGCTGATTGTCAGAGCAGATTATTTTGTTTTACTTTAGCTAGCTTTAAACCGGCCAACTGGGGCTGATTTAAAGCAGCAATAACATGCAACAGACAGTCAGCTGGAAATCTTCCAAGGAGCAAACCAAGCATTTAGGTAGGTAACCTTTCCTTTGGGAGCAAAGCTATGGGAGACCACAGCTTTGCGGCTATCAGCACTGACTAGTTTAAGACTAGCTTGGTACCTCTGTGCCACCGAAAAAGCTGCAGTAAGCAAGAGAGAGTTGTTAGGAAGAATTGGATTCATTATTGAATTGAGCCAGTTGGAGTGAGTCCAGAGGAGGCCACGAAGATGCTGAGGGCTGGAGCACCTCTGCTATGGGGACAGGCTGAGAGAGTTGGGCTTGTTCAGCCTGGAGAAGAGAAGGCTCTGGGGAGACCTTATAGCACCTTCCAGTACCTGAAGGGGCTACAAGGAAGCTGGGGGGGACTTTTTACAAGGGCCTGTAGTGACAGGACAAGGGGGAATGGGTTTAAATTGAAAGTGGGGAGGTTTAGATTGGGTATCAGGAAGAAATTCTTCCCGGAGAGGGTGGTGAGGCGCTGGAACAGGTTGCCCAGAGAAGCTGTGGATGCCCCATCCCTGGAAGGGTTCAAGGCCAGGCTGGATGAGGCTTTGAGCAACCTGGTCTAGTGGAAGGGGTCCCTGCCCATGGCAGGGGGGGTGGAACTCGATGGTCTTTAAGGACCCTTCCAAACCAAATGATTCTATGATTCTATGATTTTCTCCCTGGCATGAGAGGCAGGCCTGTTTGAGGAGCAGGGGAGACCTATTTATCGTTCTGTGTGTGCCTGTCTTTTATCGACCAGTTTATTCCTTGAGAGGTGATGTGGACTGTACAAATAGTTATTACTGGGACAAGCACACACGTTACAGAAAAAGCTCTGTTTTTGATAGAATTCCACTTCAGTTCAACCGGTATACTCTGAGGTGCAAGTGTTTTATAGGAACTGGTAAATCTCTGTCACTATTTTGTGCAAAAATGTCTTACGGGGTGTCTTAAATACCAAGGAAAAGAACTAAGTTTCAAAAGTAACAGCAAAAAGTTGGAAAGCAATGTAAATAATTTTACAATAATTGTGCTAGCAATTCTCTTTCCTCAGCATCTTGGAGACATGCTTTTTTTCTGGAAGGAGTTGTAATATAGTTTCTACAGGGGGATAAAGAGCCAGAAGACTTATGAGAAATCTATCCGATTCTGGTATATCTTAGGGGGAAATATTTCACTTGACATAATTAATAGAGAATGTGTTCTGTTGCAATGACATTGTCCCTAACCTGTAGTTCAAATATTTCCCCAAGAGATACAAACCCATGAAATAGGACAACTTTTAATGACTGGAAGAGAAGAAAATGAAGTTTATCTAGGTCACTAAAAGAACATAGATTTCTTACTTGGCATTACAGCATTTGAACAGACAAAACTTGAATATTTTTTAGTAGTACACCATGCCAGCAGGTAAAGGCTTCTATAGTTGTAAGCTAGAGACACCAAGATAAGGTTATAATGACTGAAAGATCTCTAAGTCAATTAGATTTTATAATAAAGAATATTTGACAAAAAATTCCTTCAGACAGCTACTTTTGGGATGGTAGGCAATATTATCACAGTGTTATGAGAAAACAGATATGACCAGTAGACTGGCCATAGGTAAGGGAGATGAACAAGGAACACTTTTTAAAAAAACAGTGAATATGGGTTTGTTCACAGTGAGCCAGTTGTGAATCCTGAGCTACGGAATTCATACAGGCCTTGGTATTAAACCAAGAGCACAGGAAGAGCATTAATCCAGATATTAGCTCCTTATTAATGGGACAAAAATTCTGAATTGCTTTTCAAATTTACCAGTCCCTCATTTTGCATCCTAATCATAATTTGGTTTTGTTCTGTCATTACAAGTGCTAATTTAATTTCAAGTCATAACTGATCATATAGTCATTCTACTGGCACCTTGTTCTCCAAGCTGACATTTTAATTTCTGTAGAAACAATCTGTTTCAATAGATCATCACTGGAATCCAGTTCAGAAATTAAAGAATTCTGATGTTGTAAACATGGTAATAGAAAATGGGTGTATGTAATTAATAGATTTAGGTGGAGGAAAACTTATTTTGATTTTTTTTCTGATCTTAAACATTCCGCAATAGCACAGGTGTCAGTTTCTGGCTTGAGTCATGTTATTTAAAATACCTGTATTAAATCTGTTATACTTCTGTGATAAGCATCTCTCTCTTTATTTTCAGTGAATCTTCCTGATTTGCTTGAACAGGAATTTATCATCTTCCCTTTCAAAAGAAACTAAGTGGAGTGCCAGTTTGGGAGATAGTAACATTCATTTATTTACTTCCAGTGGCAGTATAGACTCTTTGTACTCTCTCATTTTCCAGAGTTCCCTCTTGCAGACTCTGGGAGTCAAAAAAAACACCCCCAAAACCCCAGATATAGGGGACTTAAGCAAAACATCTTTAAAAAGCTTACTATGGACTTTAATGTCCTCTTGCCCCTGGAACCAAAGGACTGAGTCATATTTCTCTTAGTCTTGAGTTATTGGTTCAGAAATTGAAACCAAAAGGAGAACATGAGTTTGGACTGTGGAGAAAAATGTCTGCTTACAGCTCCATCCATCTTGGTATTTGTTATCTTCAACTGGAGTGCATGTATAAGTTTTTCCTTAAATGATTATGGAGGACAAGGGTTGAATTCTTCATAAGAAAATTATTTTATTTGATAGATCTAGTACATCTACCTGTAGAAAGTGATTTTACCACAGATGATTTAGCAGTGATGTAGTTCAAACTACTGCCAGAATGAAAAATGCATTGAATTAATACTGTATGTGTAAGAAACAGGGTCAGGCAGAGGAACGGGAACTGTCATTTGTACTTAAAATGAAGTGCTATTTTATACGATCCCTAACTACTGATACAAGCCTGTTTGATACCTCACTGTGTCCTCACTATATTCCTCCCCTCCTTTTTTAATCTCTGTGCCATGGACATATTTTTCCTCCTTGAGCTGTTTTCTGCATATCCAATTCTGAGCTTTCCGGGCTATGCTGACCTTGACAGACTGTCTCTGCTGGTTAATCCCTTGTGTAGGACCATATATGTATAATAATCAATTTCTATAAATTTTACCAATTTTGGGACTGCTCTGGTCTCACTGGGTGAGCTCAGAAGCCCCACTTGACATGGGAAACACTGGTACAGCCTCCGTGTCAGTGGGTCAATTCTGGGGCTACTGATAAGGGCCAGTTTGAAGGAGGATGAAAAGAACAATACCTCACTGAAGGGGTGTCCCCTAAAGTGCTCCTGCATAGCTGCACAACGGCTTTTGCACTGGGCAGGATGGGTAGCTTGTTCCTGGGAAATTTATATTCTCATTTATCATAAAGCCATGGTGGTGCCTTGTCTCAATTAAGGCTATGCTATAGGTCCCAAATTAGTAATAGAGATCCTCTGTTCTGGCTATTTTAAAAGGTCAGGTTATCTATAAGCCTGCTGAGGGCAAAAAGCTCCACCTTCTGCCCTGCTCAGCGTTACAATGGACGCCGAGTATGCCAGGGGTAGCAGATTCTGGTGCTCCTCAACCTGCATATTGGAAAGGACAAGGTGGCTTTTATAGAGAGACCCAAATCCTTGAGCAATCGATTTTGCTCTTTTACAAGGCTGCTTGTACCCCATAGGTTTTAGATGAAGCCACGGAGAGTTCGGTGGGTGTCGGGGATGTTGCACGTTGATAAAAGCTGGCAACTCCACCAGGCTCTTGAATATGAAGCTTCTTGCATTTCGAAGGGAATGAGAGGCTCCCTGCGCAGAGCAAGGGGAATGAAGCCTTCCTCTCATTCTGACCCTTCAAAAGGTCAGTGCAGAAAGTGTTGTAACACAAAGTGACTTTAACCTGACTGCGCTAATGTGACATTTGGCGCCTGGTTGTGACAGCGTGATGTGACAGCAGGCGAACGTTGTGTTGTGTTAGTAAATGGCAGAGGGCCTGATCAAAAGGAGGGAGGTGTTCACGTGTTTAGTCTGTGCTTCCCCCCATCAAAAGGGAAAGGCTATGAAAAGCCCCTGAAGTGTGAATCACAAAGGTCAGGAAATACACAAAGGGCTTGCTGCATTCAGGGAGGAGAGCAAAATAATTGAAAAAAATCATGCGTGGATTTTCACACCTGGCAGATGTTAAGTTGGATTTAAGTTTGCAGTTGTATAGGGAAGCTATAGATCATCAAAAGCTTTTTAACTCCTCATATCCAAGTTTGATAAAATCATCTGACTGTCTAAGTGATAACCTGCAGCCAAGTGCTAGATTATTGCCTGTGTGTTACAGGTTCATTTTTCAGCCCTGTAGGCCTCTTTTAATCACTGAAAGCCTTCCAGGACTCAGGCAGCTGTAGGCCAGCTAATGATGTACCGTGATGGCTAAAATCACCGCTGCACGTAACTCACACTCTGGGCTGGCTCTGGAATCGGTGTGGTTTACGGCAACATGAGTTCTGGGAAGGACTCTGGGCTCTCAAGTCATAAATACATATACATTTGCTCTATGGGTATACAGTGCACTGCTGATGTCATGGGCCAGCAAGTAGACTATTCCGTCCCTCCTCTGAACTTGAATTAGACTTATGCTTCTATTTCCCTTACTGATTTTTTTTTCCTTTTTAACAAAATTTCTTTTTTTTCTTTTTTTTTTTTTAGTCCTCAGATTTATTTACATGTATAGAAGAAGCCAACTAAATATAAGAAATGTAAAAGATAAATGTCAAGAAGAAACAGACCTGAGTCATAGGAGTTATATTCATAAAAGTTATATAATTCAGCCATTCTGAAAATGCTACCCAAAATGGGTTCCCCCCAAATGGAGAAAAGCTGAAACCTAACTGTTTTGTAAACTGAAGTAGTCAGAGAAATACATCGCCTTCAGCTTTGCAAACGAAGACTTAAGTATCTAACTGCTCAAGTCTTGGAAACTGCTGTGTTCCAAGCCTTTCTTCCTTTAGACATTTGTTGTGATTGACAAAGGAGATCTTGCCAGAGTAATGGCAATGTTTTCTTGCTCTTTTACTGCATTACAAAGGAAAAATGGTCTAGGTATAAGCATTGCAAAGTTCCTCAGCTCTGCCTTGTGGAATTTTGTCTTGAGACTTTCTTAGCATGAGATCCTGAAAGGAATAAAAGTTTATCTTAAATGATCTGTCAGGTTCAATTTATTTGTGGTAATTGGCCTGGGGCTTTCCCATTTAGCAAAACCTTGGCTGCTCTCGCATAGGCAGAGAAGTTGGAAGAAAATGCTCTTTTTGCTGCATACAGATGCACCCATACAAAGCAATTCAGCTAGGATCCCTGGCAGGGCTTCGTATCCCATAGGGCCATGGACAGATGTAATGGAAGAATAACTTGAGCCTCCCCAGCTTGGGTGTGTGCCTCCCCGTGATGGGCAGCAGACGCTGGCAGAAGTGCACAGTGCCCACTTCATGGCAGGTTTGAAGAGTGACGTGCAGCCTCCTTCCCTCAAACAGTGCTGCCCTAACTCTGGGCACCAAGGGAAGGTGCAGTCATCCTAAGGGCCGCTGCCAACTATGTACTCTTGGCATACCTTAAAATTATGCTTGTTTGAACCCCAGAATTTGCGTGGCTTTTTCTGAACCTCAGATAACTGCAAGCTGCCAGTGCAATGGATGGAGAGAGAGATCTAGGCTCTAGCAGTATCTGTTGCTTTGTGCTTTCACCACCCAACTAGTATATAGACTAAAAGAACAGGTGTAAAAGTGGCTCAGCAGTATCCTTCATTACAATATAATTGATTTCATGCCTGTCTGTAATTTACACTCATTCAAGCAGTATTCCTTCTAGATGTCATTTACAGTCTCATCATTTTGGATAAATTTAGGGTGATTTATGAAGTGCTTTATTTAAGACTAGGTATATTCAATTTGTTTGCTTTCCTTTCATCTTCTTGGCTTTGCAACTATTATTAAAAACAAGCAAAGAAGGGGGAGACGGGAGTAAGGGAGTGAAATGTGACATTTGCATGCTATAAATCAGGTACACAGAAGTCAGACATTACAGGATCAAAGGTAAAAGCTCACAGATACTTTTTTCCTTATATCCTTAAGTATAAAATGACTAATGCTGAAAATCTCTAACCATTTAAAAGTTACAAATAGCTAAGGTAAGCTCATTCAAGGTCAAAAAAAAAAAAAAAAAAATTGGAATACTCTGCTGAAAGCCCAGTTTTAACTAGGTGAAAGAATAGGTCATGGAGTGGTTTTTAGTCACTTTACATTGAGAAAGTGAAAGTTTGCCTCTGTTTTACATTGCTCAGGATGGAGATGGAAACAGAGAGTTGAAATGTTTCATGTTATTCTAATTCAGTCAAATGGTTTGCCACTTAACATTTACAAATAGTTTCTTGACTAATATAGAAACAGGAAGGCTGCACAAGATGGGCAGAAAGTACAAAGTACAGGGTTCTCTGAGTTTCCCCTCTGACAATCCTTTCATATTCGTCTTTGTTGGTATCCTCCTGGAGCAGAGGACTGATAGAAAGCTAGAGCTTGAAAACTAGGCTCAGTTCTTCCGTTGGTAAAAATGTTAGGCACTTTACAGTTGGTTAGATTTTGTATAAAAAATATTGTTGTACGTATACTGTTGTCTCAGACCCAGCACCAACAACATACAGCATGCCCCTTCCTTCACCATCATGTGTGTATTTTCCAGTCTTTGTACAGGGCCAGTAGCAATTGGCTCCTGGACTACTGGTAAGCTCCTTTTTGCTTTGGCTAGAATATTATCCTACGTATTCCCTTATCTCAGATAATGTTTGCTGGGGATAGTCCTCGTCTGAAATTTGTTAATTGCTGTTCAAGAAATTGCCACTGGTCACCTAAACAAAAAGATGTGGGTGCCTCATAAAGATCTAGAACAGGAGGAAAGCTTCCTGGCTTGTACACATGGTAGGTTTCCCTTCTTTTACTGAAATTTAGCTGCCGCTCTCAAGGATAGGATTTTTGCCTCTAGTCCATAATTATGAGACTAGATTAAGATGTAAGGGAATATTTAGATTAAATGTTAGCAAAATCATTGGGTAAATCTACGTAACAGTTAGGCAATAGAACAAGCTGCCAGGAAGGTTATGACATCCAAATTTCATTTTCTGAAACAGGCTAGCTTTTTTTTCTACAAAAATAATATTAGATAATTAATCCTGTTGGGATGGTCAAGGATAAACAAAGCTAAACAATAGATGTTTCTCCTTTTGATCTGGAATGATTCTCTAAATTGTGTGGTTCTGTAGGAATAAATATAGAATCCCAATTTGTTGGATAAATCCCAAACAATGTCTAAAATATAAATGGAGCTGCACTACTCTGAATTGGGTCAAATTGCATTGGAAGTGGGTCAAGCCTTTAGGAATCCTTCCCTACTGTTGATTATAGTGAGTGCACAAGGTTTTAAAACCAGCTTACTGGTTTTTAATCAGCAATAGCTTATGGTATGATGAATTACTGCTGTGTATATAAATACTTTAATTAAGCACTGCTTTATGAAGATGGTATAGTTGTACCGTTGTAAACTCTGAGGCTGATCCAGCAAAGTTCTGAATAGATCTTGAGATGTTGAATTGATTAGGCATTCAGGACTTCCAGCATCTCGCACGATCAACCCTATAATCTGACAGACGCTGCGTAAGACCTTGTTTTGCACATGGCTGAAATATGCACCTGGGCCTATAGCTGGTTTTCATTTTTAAGGTATTGTTCCACAGCCTACTTTGATCTCATTGTATATAATCAAAACCTGAACCAATATTAATAATAAGTGACCGATTATAGAAAATACCTTCTTGAGGTATATGAAATAGAAATCCTTATTTCCATGAAGAAATGCAGGGATATACCAGGCATGTGAAAGTCTTCTGCAATGCCTTCTCAGAGGCGTATAAATGCAAAAGGTGTGCATAGAATTTAGTGTTTGAAGAAGTGCCTGTACAGTTAATCACATGACGTTATGAATGATGTTTCATAGAAGCATAGAATCA
>NW_010265124.1:0-30458 GCF_000690775.1 Eurypyga helias | reverse complement strand
AAACCCAAACCAAACCCAAACAAAACAACCCCAACCAAATCCCAAAACTCCAAAACACAAAATGTGTGAACAAAATGTCACCTTTAAAATACACTCTTGGGTGTTCTTGTGCTTCTTGAGTAGAAAATCTTTGTTTCTGTTGTTCATTCTAGCAGTTACTGTGTTGTATTAGACATACAGATGCTGCATGTCTTTATTGTAATGCTCCTTTACATTAAACTTTGTTTCAGGTGAATATGTATGATTTATTTGGACTTTGTTTTTAAGTTACGATAAAACTGCAAATTCGGGTAGCTTGGGGAAGTTGAATTTTTCATCATGTCATCTCCATACATGCATAGTATCTTACGGAAATGTTGACTATATAGAAAAAATATAATAAAATTGAACTGAATAAATTTGGTACTACTGTGTTTCTGCTTTAAACTCATTTGTGAGGCTTCTTCTGTTTGTGCTAATATAGGTGGTAGTTGGCGACAGGGCCATGCGTATAGTACTTAGGTATTAGGAGGTTTTGCTCGTGTGGTTTGGTTTTCTTCCATATTCTGAAACTTTACTTCCGCATAGTAACTTAAAGAGGGCTCTAGTCAGAGTTCTCTGCTTAAATGCAGGAACTTTGCCGTATGTTTTTGCAGAGGAGAGCCTGCAAAGGTCCAGGTAGAACGGGTGCAAGGCCTAGAGAACACCAGTTGCCCTAGTGTTATAAAGGCTATTTCCTTGCTGGTGGACACTCCAGTATCAATCGGAAGATTTTAAAAGTAATGACTTACTGCTGTCTTGCTTTTGAAAACTCGTTGTAGCATCCAGATACCCTAAACCACTGGTACCCCTTGAGAAGCCAGCGAAGGAGGTAGTATCACCAGAGACGACCAGTACTTTTGGTACAGTAAAAAACCCAAACTGCCAAAGTGTGTTGGCTGAGATGTGGTGTTGCATAAGGCCAGCAGGCTGCTAGTTTGACGGACTTCCGCTTGCTTGTGTTGATGCAGCTGGCATGTCTTGCTACAAGAAACAAAAATATGCAGTTTTTGTTTATTTGTATTAATATGAAGCCTTCAGTCTCAAGGATTTCAGTGATCCCTGTAGTACTTTGTGGACGCTACTCTTAATGTGACCGAAGAAGTGTTTCATGCCCTGGCCTTGTGGAAGTTCTCCTGAGCTGTACCATAGTTCCTAGATAATACTTGACCAGAGATTTCAGACTGTGAAACAGCTTCATTTACTCAAAGAAGCTCTGTCTTCTACCTTATACCTTTTCCTAGGAAAGTGTTGTGCAATTACATGGTCTAAACATAATGTAGAAATAGTATTACTGTTAAATATCATTATTTAGTTAGCTGCCTTTGCCCTTCCTTGCAGTTCATCTTTTAGAAAAGATAAAGTAGAAGATTGCTTCAATTAAAATTAGGTTTCCATCTTTTGCATGTGTTTAAGCATGTGATGTGTGCAAAATAGTTGTCATGCACGAACATTTTTTAAGTTGTAAATTGAAAAAATGAGACCTAAACCTTGAGCTGTTGTTATTCAACTGTATGTGTCTTGTGCAAAAATGATAATTTTTATAGTTAATGATAATACATTTTATAGTTAAAATAGAGTTTTAAATGTTCATAGTTAAAAATGATACATTTCATAGTTATGATACATTTTATATTACAGGAGACAGATTTTCCTTTCAGCTATCTTGCCTGATACAAGGGTTGTTCTCAGTTTTGATCTTTTAGGGAAAGCTCACTTGAACTGCAACTCTTACGTATAATGCAACTTAAACCTTTCTGAGTGATAGATCAGAAACACATAGATCTCCATGGAATAGGCATGAATGAAATGGATCGTGTTTATTCTGTGAACACAGAGGTACTGTTTTGGTGTGTAATTGAAACGAAAAGCAAATTAAGTCTACCAGTTTCTCTAAGAAAGAAATTATTTAAAGCTTACTCATTCAACTGAAAACTCCTAGCTTTAGTCAGCCTTATTTATAATTAAATCAATCCAAATACGGAGCTAGAGGCAGCTGGTGTCTGGGGAAAATCTTTTTAGAAGAGAAAAAGTAAATGGAAAAATGAGATAAGTATATCATGAAACAACCCTTAAAGAAGCCGTGTTGGATCTCTGTGGTGCTGTTCGTTTCTTGCTTTTGCTGGTAAAGAAGTGTCTCAGGCAGGGGAGTGCTGGACTTGTGAGCTGTCTTGTGCCCTCTCCCTCTTTCTTTCTCCTTAAATTAGCATGGTGTTCTTTCAAAAACCTGAAAGCACATGTTCTTTGTTTCCGTTCTGTTGCTGTGTGAGCGAACGTCCTTTAACTTTGAGCCTTCCCCTTGGAATTTTTGGGATGTTACTAACCCATATCTGAAATGAAACCCTTGCTTCCCCTGAAACACAGGCAGCTTTTCAAGGCAAAGCCCACAGAATGCTATTTTTAACGCAGCAGAGTGTGTATTTAATTCAAAACTACAAGACATAAAACCAGAGCTGTGTTTTCCACTGTTTTATTTACTTTGGATTCTTAGATATGTGTGTTAATTATTAATAAAATATCCACACTAGCAGCCATAATACATACTGATACTTGCAATACTTTTTTGCTGCATTGTTTGCTGGTTTCCATTTGTAAATGATAGGCTCATCATATTCATTGTTTTTTGGGTATTCTTTGAGGAATTTTTAATTTAATTTAGACAAACTGAGATGCTTTAGCTATTGGCAAATTCCAACAGGTCATTTTTTAAACTTGTTTCTCTCCAGATAATAAAAAGAGCACATAGAAACATATTTAAGACTTGAGTTTTTATGTGTTTTGGAGATGGGGCATATTCTGTATCAACACTCCTCTTGCCTTAAAGTAGACATAAGGAGCAGGTGCTTGTTTTATTCCCTCTACTGCTTGTACCTAGGGATAAAAACCTTTCCTCAACACACTTGCAAAATACTACATAGCTTTTAGGATGTCAGCTAAGAGCGTAGGCATTTCCAGGATTAAACTTGCTTTACCATTTGGCAGTGATCCTGGTGAAAGTCTCTTGCATGAGCTGGGGGGAGGACAAAACCTGCAAAAGTCATTTTCATTTCAAAAAGAATGGAAAAGTTTGAAAGAAAAAGGCTCTTACAACTAGGCCAACTTGAACTGAGAGGAGCCAGAGACGTGGGTCTTGACAGTGGCCCAAGCTTTGGTTCCCAAACCTCACTTCTCAGTGATAGTCTGTGGCCTGGCAGCTGGACACCAGCAATTCTTTCAAAACTTTCTGGGAAGCCTTTAGGCAGGGTTAAGAGGAGACAAGACACATGGTTCTTGTCCGGGCCATGGATACAGGTTGGTCTGCCTTGGGATGTGCTGATGTTTGTGAAGTTGTATTGCCACAAAGCTCTGGTGTTTTCCTTAGGTTCAAATGATTACTGTGAACCAACAGGAAATTGTTGCGGTTTTTGACCTGCTGCGTTTTTCTTTTAGATGTCACCAGTTTCTGGTTATTGTACTGTTAAAACTACTTTTTTTGTTCACGGCTTTCAATTATTTGCTCTTGATAACTTTTGACTCTATGAAGTGATCCGTCCCTTATCACTAGCCAGTTCCTATAACTCATCTTACACTGTGAATCATCAGCCTCCATTAGGTTATCATCCCATCTTTCACAGCCATCTGACGGGGTAGAAATTGTGTTTTATTGGCTTTATTTGGTTTCATGGAAGACTGGAAAGAAATGTGCATGGAACAAACCGATTTCTTGAGCCAGCTGCTCAAGGAATACAACCATCAGCTTCTATTTTCAGACTGCCAATAGCCTTTCAATCCAGCTGTTTCTTTGCTTCATTAAATCCTGCCAACAGGCTGGTTTTTACAAAGCACAAATAAAGATGTGATGTTAACAAATTAACTGCTTTGCTCAAGATGGAGAGATGTGAGAATTGCCAGCTTGGATACACAGCCATCTTGCCTAATGAAGATTTTTGCCAGAGAGATGGGAGAGCAGCTCGAAATCCACACATGCCCCCTCTCCCATTTTCCTATTGCCTATTTATGTTATGTCATGGAGTAAAATAAATAAAGCAAAGTAAACAGGTAGCTGCAAAAGAGGCAGTGCTGTTATAAATAGTCAGCGTGTTGACCTTTTCCTCTTGAAAATGTCGGACAGGCTTCTTGTGATTCTGTGTCCCTCTCCCTGAGCAGAAGGCACGTAACAGAGGTGCGCTTGTGGTTCTGATACAGCACAAATGGCCCGTGTCAAAGATGACTGGTTCTGGTTTTCTCATTTATTGGATCTGGCTTATCAGAAAGAAGGAAAGTCTTTGGATTTGCAGTGTTTTCACTGCTGGTTTAATTCTCTGGGATCGATGCCGGGAACCTGTCTTATCAGCCTTGTTTTGCAGTTGGGTGCTAATATGGCTGAGTTTTACTGTGATTTATGTCTGACCTTGTGTTAAAGAATCAGAATAATTAAAGTGACTTTTTTTTTTTACCTTAGCCATGGAGGAAAAACATTCAGATGGCTTCCCCACTGTGGGACAAGAGCATGCACAGATGAGCTGTGGACGAGCTGCTGTGTAGATGATGTGACTTGTCTGTACGGGTGTGGATTCACTCTTGGCTTTGCCCATGGTGTTGCAAAGGGAGTGTCCTGGTTACCCCCCAAAAAAATCTCTAGGTGTGAAAGTCCCGTTTCTGTTTTCTATGCTAGCAGTGCCATTCTTCTCTGGGCCCAGCTGTACACCTGGCTGAGCGCAAGTGCTAGAATAAATGAAAAATCCCAAATTACATGATTTGGAGGGAATTTGGGAATGTCAGGAAAAGTATTGAATCATCTCATGCAGCAGTAACATGATTTTAGATCATTTCAAGGTGCAGTTTCATATTTGACCTAAGGTTCTCACTTCCCAGTTTTCTCATGGGAAGTGCCATGAGGGTTTTTGTGCCTCAGCCAGGAATCTCTTCTAGGATCCCTCTGTGACACTAACAGCACATACAGTGACTTACACTAGTGAGCAATACTGTTTTGATCTCCCACGTTACTTTTTTAGTATTGTCAAGTACTTCCAACTATATTTATATATTTACAAGGGCCTGTAGTGACAGAACAAGGGGTAACAGTTTTAAATTGAAATTGGAGAGGTTTAGATTAGGTATCAGGAAGAAGCTCTTCACGGAGGGGGTGGTGAGGCATTGGAACAGGTTGCCCAGAGAAGCTGTGGATGCCCCATCCCTGGAAGTGTTCAAGGCCCGGCTGGATGAGGCTTTGAGCAACCTGGTCTAGTGGAAGGTGTCCCTGCCCATGGCAGGGGGGTTGGAACTAGATGATCTTTTTAAGGTCCATTCCAACCCAAATGATTCTTTGATTCTATATTTGGGAGCACTTTTGACCTCAAAATAAATTTTGTGACTAGGCAGGGAGCTGCCTTTCTTCTCCCTTCCTCTGGCTGTCTATCCAGGATTACTCCTCCTGGGATCAGTGGCTGCCCCCTTGTGTCACGCAGCACTTTGCTTCAGCACTGCAGAAGGCGTCCTCAGCCTGAATCCATCCCCTTCTTTGCTGCTGGAGAAGAGGCTGTGTAAATCTCACCTGGACTCTGGAGAAGCAGATGAGAAGGAAGGAGGGAAGGATGCTGGAGGCACACTGAGATCTGACCCCATCTTGCAGCATGAAAAAAAAGTAGGAGTGCAAATTTCATGAAGTTGTCCAGTAAACACTGGCATTAAGGTATGTCGCTGGTGGCAGGCAGTACATTAGTGCCACAGCATACTCTCCACTGCCAAGGCGAAAAGTGTTAAATTAGATTCCATATTTCCTCCCATGTAGAAAACAAAGCAGGCTTATGTGTGCCGAAAACCTTGAATTTAGCTGTGGGTTTGTAATTAAATAATTCTCAAGCTGATTAGTAGGTCTGGAGGTGGAACACATAATTTCGGTGCTCACAGGAGTCTGCTGCATGCTTGCTGTTGAAATTGTGACAAAAGGACAGGTAAAAAAACTAGCAGTAGAAAAAGGAAAACATGCCGTTGAAAAACACTGTACTAATTCTAAACTGTCATTGGGTAGTTTCCCTGGAAGATTAAGCGATGTTGGGATTAAATAAGCAGATGAGATGTGTAGTACTTCATGGGGCAGCGATCCCAAAGCAGCGTCAGAGGAGCGGGGGCACAGTTGTACCTTGCAGGGGTGTGACGTGAGCTGAAGCTTGTGCTGGTTCTGCGGTTGGAAGCTGCAGGGATGCACTTGCAGCTGAGGTAGTTAATCCTCCTGAGGGAGGGCTTGTGCCTTCTAAAGCCTGCTGGAACACTGACTGGGAGAAGAATTTTTCTCCTGCGGAATAAAGACGGTTGCTTGAAAGAGTTAAAAGTGAACTTAGTCAGAACTGTTCACTGACAGGAAGAGTAGAGCCCAGCAGTCTTTGTTGTCCTCTGCTTCTCCTTATTTATATGACTTTATTTACAACATCAGCAATATTAATAATTTCAGATCATTTTCATGAACAGAGGGAATGTTTTTTGTAGAACTTAAAATTCACTTGCAGAATAAATTACTAAACAACAGAGCTGTGTAACAACTCAGCAGATATTCCATATTCTTATAAAAGCCAAAAAAACCCACTTGGAGGTCGAGTTCCATGTAAAGTGTATTTTATCTATTTTTACGTTATATCATATAACATTCATTCCTTCAGCCGTTTGCCAAAGATAGCTGACATTGCGGCTTGGCTTTGACTGCAGAGTCAGATGTTGAAGTTTGACTAGTTTCACAAACGCAGCCAGAGCCTTTGCTAAGCTATGGAGGGACGGGAAGAAGAAAGGTACCAGAGTGATCAATCTACTGTGCTAAGAATATCTTAATCGCTATTGCGTTCTATATTCATTAAGCATTTATACAGAGGTACAAATTATCCGAGTGTAATTTATGGCTGGAACTTAAATGGTCAGTGGTTTCTTACTATCAGCAAAAAAGATCATGTGAATAATTTTTTAAGGACCTCGGGGGAGCTCATACTTCTGCGTTTATTGCCCCAGTGCAGTGGAAAAATTAGCAAGAGCGTAATTATACTTGATGTGAGTCTGTAACAAAGTGTTTGAATGTCATGCAGTTTATTTGTCCCCTCATTCTGGGTAACTGTCTAATTCTGAGACAGATGAAAAACAATAATCTCTATATGCATTTAAAATTATTTCTGAGAGAAGCTTATTTCAGCAGGTTCACTTGCTTCCAAGGTCATTCTTGGGCAAGGAATGAAACTTTCTGCTGAAGAAAAGCCTGATACTTAGTCATATGTGATTTAATAGCAGTCTGTCTGTAGCTTTCTGTAGAGTTCTCTTAAAGGAAAAAAAAAAAAATCCTGCCAAACATATCAAATTTACCAATTGCCCTCCCAGTGTTACTGCACCGCTGTAACTGCCTGCACGTGGTATTGATTGTTGCTGTGTGACTGATGCAGGTGCTGGTACCCAGGACTGTGGGAAGCACTGCTGTCTCCAGCCTTGGATTTGCTGGTACAATAAGCATCTCTCCTGATACTAACCAGATCACTGTTTCTCATTTCAAGACCCTTCGGTCTGCAAAAGGCAAAATCTCACATTCTGTACTTGGGAATAACAGTACGAACAAATGTGCTGAAAAAAGCCAACGAGTATAGCGTGGACCTGGTCTGCTACAGCTGCTCTGGGGTGTGAGCCCCCCCATATTATTAATAGGCTCTGTTTTGTCCTTGGGCAGCGGAGGGGGGAGCGTCAGGTTTGTCCTCCAAGGGGATGTACTGCTGGCGGCAAGCACGGGATCATGTGCCTGGGCTTGAAAGCCAAGGCTGCTCCCTGTTCTTCATCAATTACCTTCCCCTCCTCATTCTTTCCTGAGGAAATGAGTGTGGGTTTGGGCAGGTGAGGAAAGGGCATAAGGGAGATGAAGACAACCTCATCTCTCACCTTCTCAGATTTCTTTTTAAGAACAGAGCCTGGGAGGGAACATCATTAAATAAAAGATATCATAATTATATGTAACTCCCTAGATATTCCATGAGCCCTCATATGTAGGCATCAGTGATGCTTAACACAGCTCTGTGTAAAGGTGATGAGCACCCTCTGCTAAATCAGATCTCTTCGGTTGTGCACAGAGCTCTGATAATTCTTGTTAACAAATCTTTTGTGGTGTCCCACAGAATTTCTTTGCTTATCCTCTTACATGAACTTGCAGCATAGGACAGCCAAAAACCTGATCTCACATCCTGATAATACACATATACTGTGGTCTTGTTTCCAGTTCAACACTTGTGGCTGAGCTGCTGTTCTGCTTAGCTGCAAACCAGTGAAATGATTGATAGATACTTAGCTCGAGCCAGAGAGGCCCTCGAAAAATCAGTGGTGACAGAGGTGCCAACACCTCATTTTACTGAAACACAGTTAAATGATTATATTTGAGATTAATTCCACTTTAATGTTAGTCTGAAGTATTTATCTGGGGTTTTTTTCCATAGCTAATGGGTAGGGTGTTAATAATCCCAGGGAAAGATTTGCTCATCCAGAGATAGAGGAGTTGGGAGGTGTCCCTCCTCTAGCTTCCGGGAACTCATTGCAGTCCCCAAGTGTTGAAATGGAGAGGATGAGGAGGGAAAGCAAGCCATCCTCAATTTGGGATGACGGGTATTACTTTGATTTTTTGCAGCAGAGAATTTTGCATCTGTAGATGGCTCACTCCAGTCAGGGAATTGCTACAGCCAGTTTATTTCTTGACATCACTCAAGTACCATTTTTTTAATAATAATAACATATATTAACCATTCACTTCTGGAATACACAGATCAGAATATCACATTATTGTTCCTGTTCACCCTCCTATCAATGTTACCGTGTTCATGGCATTTTTATACGAACACTTCAGCTGTTTTGCTGACCTTTTCCATTTCTCGGTGAAGGAGATTGCTCAAACTCTGTGTTTCTATCCTTACCCTGCATCTCTATTACAAACTGCAAATCCTTTCTGCATTATCATAATTTTAGCTGATTAACCACCTTAAATCTTGAGGCAAGTGTCTTCTTTCTATTTTTTTTCAGCTGTGGTTTGAGACCTTGTTAAGCAAACCACTGCAAATCCTATTTTGGCCTGAACCTGCTTGAGTGGAAATGAAAGGCTGACCTTTAAGTTTATAGGGACTGATAGTGAAATGGATTAGATGAGGGGAAAAAATCCTCTTAATGATGAAGACGGTGATTTGAATCTCTGGATACCTGTTTGCATTTTATGCTTTCTCCTAGATTTCCAGTCAGGTTTTCCACCTTAGATCTGTGTTTTGTTAAACATCTTTAAAGGGTATGAATGGCATATCATGTTTTTGGAAAGGATAAGTAGTGTATTGTATACTCACAGTATTTGATAGCATCCAGTAAGCACTGCAGATAAAGTGGAAATGAGTTCAGTGATATTTAAACCAAGACTGTCTTGCCTCTGGTGAGCAATAGCGTACACTCCTGCTAAGTGCAACCCTTCTAGGGAGTAACTACTGAGCACTAGGCCAAGTGTCACAGAGCAGCTATATTCCCACTCCTATGTGTGGGGTTTTGCTGTTGGTTTTGTGGGTGGTTTGGTGTGTTGCGGTGTTTGTGGGTTTTTGGGTTTTTTTCCCTTTGGAGCAGACTTGCTGCATCCACTGCACATGGCACGTAGCCCTGAGTTTGTCATGGGGCCCATATGTCTGGGCTACCCACCTACTAGGATGGAATCCCAGGAATGAACTATGCCTGATCTCATTCCTGGGTTTTGTTCTGCAGGGAATAGGTTGGTTGGGAATAGGTCTTTTCCAGCCTCAGCGATTCTGTGATTCTGTTGATGCCAGGGAGCAAACGGCACTCCTGCAAAGCTTGTTTGGCACTTGGTCCAGTAGATATAACAGTAGTTTCAAATAAAGATGACAGTATCTTGTGCTTCTTCAGTGTTTTTCAGAGAGGGAGATGGAATGTGATCACTGTGTGATTTTCTGCAGTGTTACAAAGAGTATATATGAAGAAAACCCTTTAGTGGTCAGTGTCCTATTTGTATTTATGCAGAATATTTGTTTGGACATAGTTACCTTTTTGGGGTAGTTGAGAAATCATTCTTTCATTTCCTCTGTCAATTAGTCTCTCTGTAGTGGTTCGCTCAGCTTTCCCCTTTTGTGTGCATGTGACTGCACGGGCCAACAGCCAGGTCTATATTTAGCACTGCACGAGTCAGCATCCTTTCATGCCTCAATCGCTGTAGCAACAGGAAACCATTTGTGAGTTATAACAGATGATGCAGATTTTTTCTTTGCTGTCAACTCCTGGATGATTTTTCTTTTTTTTTTGGCCATCCTGGAATATTGGGGAAACCCAGTTGGAGATCAATGGGCATGTTTTTTCCGCTTTGTTTTGCTGTACGTACTGAGTTTTTTGCAGTTTTTTGTTAAAACCTCAAGAAAAACGGGATGAACAAAGGGGGATGTGCCTTATGAGTTTATTCCATGAATGAACTCTTAATCACAGTTGTAATTTACTCTTAAGGATCCACCACTAGATACTGAACAAAGCAATAACATCTATCTCGTTTCTAGGTTCCAATCCCGTATTTTGGGGATTAAAGATAACCATAACCTTATGAACTCGTGGGTGAAGGAGCACCTCTTTCTAATAGACATAAAAATTGGTTTGATTTCTTGTTCTGTGCAAGTGAAGCCCTTGTTCTCTCCATGATATGTATCTGAATGATTTGCTGGAGCAACCTGGGCAGGTTTTTTGGAGGAGGTAGATAGATGCATTTGAGACAAAACCCTCCATAACTCCCAGATGTGACTGTAACCTTCAGAGCCTACAAGGTTGCAGTGGATCTAGATTATTAACATTTTTCATATTCCTCCTCCTTACCTTCTTGATGTTCATTGTTTGATCATTAATGTTGTCAGTTTGATCGCTATTTACAAGTCTGTAAAACACTGCTCATGTTCTTGTCTTAGATTGATCAGTACTCAGCTATAGCATTTACCTTCCGAGGTTAGCCCTGGCCATAGTACCTGTTATCACTGTTGCGTGTTTCCTGCCCCTGGGTCACAGTAACAGGTTTTGCGATGATATTTTACAGCACTGTTAGCTTCAACTTGAATAAAACATAGTAATACGTGTCTTTAGGCTTGCAAGTTTCCTTCTATGCCAGTTCTTAAAAACCTGATAATTCAAAATCAGTGATGACAACTTTCTGGGTTTTGTTTCTGTGTGGTTTTTTTTTTTTCTTTTTACCAACTGTCAGAATAGATGCACCCCCATTACCTTTTAATTGGTTGGGAGTTTTGTCAGATAAGAATAATGATCGTAAAACTAAATTGCAAGTACTGTCTTGGTTGAATTGGCTACAGTTAGCAGAGTTAAGTTGCTGGATTTGAGCCAAGTTGTGGATAATGGTGGTATTTATGTTGATAATTTTATATTCTATTTAACAAAAAAAAGGTGAATGTTAGCAAAAAAAGGGATACTGTAAATTAAAATAAATACTAAGATTGGAGTTAAGAGGCAGTTAGTTTGGGTATTTTTTGTTCTGCTCCTTGACTCTGTGTAAGCACTGCTTAGCAGTGATGAAAATATCCTTGTGTTATCCACACTTTCCTACAGAAATCCAAAGCATAGTCCCATACAAGCTACTGTGGAGAAAATTAACTCTGTCCCAGCCAAAATCAGCACAAGCCCACACCACCAAAATGGGTTATGTCAGTGATTTTTGCTCATATTTAATCCCTTGCTGTTTCCCTCTACCTTGCATTAACTTATCTCTACCCCTAAAGTAGTGTCCCCCAGCCTTCCTCCTTTTAAAACCAACCCAAGATAGTCCTTGACTGAGCTCTAAAGGAGGAAGTTTGTCCTTTTTAGTTAATGTGACTTGAAATTCCCATTATGCATAGATGTAAAATATTGGGGTTTTTCCTCCTGCCAAATGCTTGTCGTCAATTACTTCTTTTGGTAATAAGCTTCTAAAATCAATTATGCGGTGGATTTTAGCAGCTTTCTAGCTACACTGAATTGAGTGTGATTATGTAGACTGTCATGTGCTATCAAAGTCAAACATCAGTTGTAGTTAAATCCACAAGACTGATGTGCTAGAGCTTTGTAGTAGTGTGTGACAGACTGAATAGTCTTCAGTCTTCTGTGCTGGTACCCAAAATACTTCACTTGGGAATTACAACTAACTGGATGGTTAGTTGTCATGGCAAACTGTGAAAAAGTGTCTTCCTCAGATGGAAGTAGAGTGTTTCCTGGAAGTTTATGTATGCTGCTGAAGCTTTTTATCATTAAATCCTTGTATATGTAGAACTAGACTTGAAGAGTAGATGGTACTTCAGCAGGGCTGGTTTCAGTGGCAGTGTCACAGGAAGCCAAGGAACCGTGCTGGCCGGTGTGATGGCTTCCCGTTGAAGCAGAAAGCTGTGGAGGGCAGCAGCCTCTCAGTGACCTCAGGTGCTTGAGTGGTTTTGGGTTTTGGTTCTCTCCCCGGCATCCCAGCAGGGTGGAACAAGAGGAGGTTGGGAAAGCTTCATCAGGAGTGTGCTGGTTTAGGTTGCCTGGCCACCCCCAGGGCATCTAGAGCTTTTGGACACTGGTCTCAGTTAATACCTTTGTGCGATCTAAAGGTGGCTCTGATTTTCCCCAGTCTTGTACAAATTTGTGGTCTCTGAGAAAACTGCTGGAAGGGCGGTACAGAGAGCTTTTTCCCCCCCCTTCTTTTTTTCTTCATGTTTCTGTAAAAGTTTTGCTGCACCTGTGAGGATGGGAGGGAGACCACATGCAGACAAGTACCGAAGAAGTTTGTGTTGGAAAAATGGGTCTCATCCTTCCTGAACATAAGCTGAAAATGTTGGGCTGATGTTGTCTGTTGGGCACCAGTGATGCCGGCAGCTCTGGAAGGTTGGCTCTTGCAGGGCTCCCCTCTGTTTACCAAACATTTGAATCTGTGAGTACTTTGGTATTTTCGGGGGACGGGTGGAATAATCTTTATTTCTGTGGTATTTGGGCTGTGGTTCTCCCATTTGCATGATGATTACAACTGGTGTTTGTAGAGCTCAGGTAGTTTATCTGTTGGGCAGAGGAAAGAAGCAGCTCTTCAATAGGTGCTAAAGGATCAAAGTTGTTCTATGTTAAGACCTTAAATTAGTGAAGTTATTTTGGAATTTAATGTCCTGGTTGGCTGAATATTTATGGTGTTATGGTATAATCATTTTTCCCCAAAGTTACTTTAAGTGAGTACTTTAGTTTAACCTTTACAATAGCTTTGAATATGGGAGTGACTGGATGCAGGGATGCTCACTCTTGTCTGCAGAGTTCGGTCACATGCTCAAATGATTCATAGCCTGTGTTTGCAGCGTTGTCTTTTCATGTACTTGGATGTCCCAAGTAAAATTTGAACCCTTGAGGAAGTGTTGTAGGCTTCTCTCATGTTTTACCATTTTTTTACCTTTACCTGTAAAGCTTACATAATGAAAAGTATGGAAGCTCAGGGTTCAGAATATTGGAAGGCATTGGGGCAACCCCTTTTTTTCTGCTCTAAAAAGGGGTCATATGCTCAATATCCACATTAAAACGAAAAAAAGACAAACTATTTTTTTTAGTCTTTTGTTTTCTTTCCCTTGCCCCTGCAAAATGGGTTGCTGCTGTGTTCTATGCATCACCTCAGACTGCCTCTGCTTCCTATAGATGACTGTGTCAGGTTCAGGAGTGACCAAGCTTGTAATGGTTTGATGCCAAGATGCATGAAACATGCACCAAATAGCCAAACTTGATCTGCTGTTGCTGAAATCAGTGGTCCCTAATGTCGTATTTTTCTTTTATTCTCCCATCAGTTATTCCTTCTGTCAGAACAGAAATGGCAGGGTCTTTTTTGCAGACTGTCTCTGGAGGAGAGAAGGCTGTCTGACGCATGCTTAGAGGTTCTCTAAAAACAAATAATAAAATACATTCTCTTCAGGTGTCCTGTTTTTTCTAATTTCAGTGTGTTTTTCTAATTTTCAGTAACAAAAGATGGCTGTTGGGCTGCTTCTGATGTATGCTGCTAATTTGCCTAAGCATTATACCAGTTTAATCTTATAATACCAGTCTAAAAATTTGTGGCTTTAGTATGATGTTATCTTCTGTAAAAATAATAGAAACATAGATGTGAAGCAATTTTCTTCAAATTTAAAGGTGTTAAATGACATAACTGCTTTTTTGCCTGCTAGTAATTTGGTAAACACTTTATAATAACTGAATTTGTGATGAACTAGCTAACTTTCTCATTTCATTTTGACTTCTCTAGAGAAGCTGGAGGTCGCACCACCATCTCCAGGACAACTGAAACATGGTAAAAGACTGTTGAATGCGGTTCAGTATTTGTGCAGTCAGTCTTTGAATTGCTTCATCTTTCTCCTACGAGTGCTGTCTGCCCTCATCCCCATCGAATGGAGTAACGAAACCAAAGCAAGCACCAACAGTCACCCTGCCGCCTTTATTTCGTAACACCTCAGCTGGAGAATGTGCACCATTTAGTGAAAGTAGGACAGAAAGCCCAAATGAGAGCGTGCTGGTCAAAGCCAGCAGCAAACCTTGTTTTTCTAAGCCAAGCAGTGTTGATGCTGCAGTACCTTGTGGTTTTTTTTTTTTTTGCATTTGAGCTTAAAATGATTGATTTGCTTCTAGGCACCTATAATGGGCTGAGAAGTAGAAAAAATTGCAGAGAAAGTGGAAATAGGTTTGGTGTTATTTATAATACCATGGTCATTCAAATTCTGATTTAGTTTCCAAATCAGTGTATTTTTGTGGTTTTTATACTCTCTCAGTGAGAAAAAGTATTTGTCTTTGTGGTATTTTTTGGGTTTTTTTGGTTTGGTGTGTTCTTCTTTTTGCTTGGCCCCTGGGGTTCCGTTTACTCCACGGATTCCAAAATTCTGTCAATTTTTGTAAGAATTCGAGCTCCCTCTGTAGCTCCAGAGTTTGGTACACACACACTTTGAGAATATTGTGCACATCTATGTGCTTTTTTGTTATTTATATTTTTGGGGTTTTTGTCCTGCAGTGTAATTCCTTTTTTTTTTTTAAAGGAAAATTTCATACATTCTGTGCTTTAGCCTTTTACCTGTACATTTAAGAAGGTATGTGTGTTCATACAAAATAGTTGCAGAAGTCCAAATGTGTTCTCGTACCTGAGCATTAAAGATCTCTTGTGTAGCTTTTTTTTTTAATACGATCATAAATTCATGCTGTCTGTGAGGAGTAAATCCGGATGGGTCTCAAACCCATGTCTTTCCACATGATTGTGAGGTTCATGCACTCTTCTTTCCTCCCTCCTCTTATGTTTGCAACTCTAAGTTTGTAAAACGTAGGAATTGCTGTTCCAGTCTGAAGTGAGGATAAAAACTAAAGATCTGATGCGTTTCCAATGTTAAAAGATCTAACTTTCTAAGCTCTGTTGTTAGTCAAGTAGTCTGTCCTCGGTGCTGTATTTGGTCTTAGGGTGCTTGCACCTTGAGACTCAGCTGGAGGCAGTGCTGTGCAAATTTAGTCTCATCTCCATCAGAAGCTTGCAAGGTAAAACTTCAGAGAGAGAATGGAACGGGACAACAGAAAATACTTTCAAATAGAATTTACTTGGAGTTTCAGGAATGAAAGAAAAAAATATGAAACAAAAGGTGGAACTTGATTTCTTAATATACAGAGGAGCAGCTTCAAGTCTAACTTGTCATCATCATAGTGCCCAAACAAAATCAAGGTACAGAAGTTTGGGTTGAATAGTGAGATAATTAATCCTGTATGACACTAGTGAAAACCTTAGCATTTGCGTATTTAGCTGAAGAAATTGAGAAGAATTGCCTGGTTGCAGGCAGTGCTCCTTAAGTATGAATTTTTAGGAATGTGTGAAGAAGCTGGAGCTCTTGCACAGGAAGAGAGGGACTTGCAGAGAAATGGGCTTTGTTTCAAGCAAAAGAATAATGCAGGGAATCGGGTGAGACAGTTTGGCTATCACCAGTGATACTGCAACATCGGTTGGAAGGACTTTAAATAGTATCAAAGTTTATGTAGTTTTAAATACTTTTTATGAACTAGTAGGCATAAATGGCTTCTGTACGAAATTCTACAAGAATTTGCAAAGAGTAAGTTGGTTTAACTGGTTCTTTGTAAGTCATTAGTTACACTTACATAGCAAGGAGTTTTACCAGCCCTGACAAAAAGGTTGCTAGCAGAAGTAGTAAGAAAGGGATTTTGTGTATGTTGTCTTAGTTTCTCTTAAAGGCAGTATCAGACTGACATTTCAGTTATTCGTGTGAGCTGTCTTACAAATATTTATTTTCTCTTTGTTACTTATTTCTTTTAGTGTTCTTCCACAATGCATTACCTTTTGTAGGGTTTGGATTTTTGGATAACGCAATTATGATTGCTGCGGTAAGTGCATTATTTAACTCTGTGATCAAGTCAGCATGATTCATATTGTTCACGTAGTAAATGAGAGCTTCAGGAAGACTCCATTCCCTCTCTATCAACTCACTAATTTCTATTTTAATTTTTCTTTTTTAAAGAAAGTGTCCATGCTCTGTTGAGCCTTTGCAGAATGTAACGGAGTGTTGTTCCTTCTGAAGGCTGGTACTGTGACTATTTTTACTGAACCTAAGAGGAGGCTTGAGGGTTTTTTTTCCCTTCTCCTAATCTGTGCTGCAAGACACATTTATGATCATGTAGTCAATGCTTTTTTGTTTATACTGACTGATGGTAATGTGATTATAATGCATTGATGAATAGGTCTTTAGGGTTTTTACGGATGTGTTCGTTTGTTCTGAGTGATGCAGGCAATGCTCATGCTGATGCTGATTTGTACTGTTGTAGACTGGCATTTCTCAGTAACACTTGAGATGTTTTCCCGTTCATTTGGAAGATGAAATGGTCTAGTGGAATAGGAAGGTGGATAAAGGCCGAGGATACTGTTCCTTGTGTAGTATTATCATTGACAATGTGATCTTAACCGTGGGATAATTCAGGACCCAGGACCCACTAGCTTTCTAGTCTTGCTCAGGACCTTCTCAGGTCTCTAGTCTAACCTCCTGCGCAAAGCAGGGTCAGCTCTAAGGTCAGACCAAGTTGTTCATTTTATCCTGTGGCTGTGTAAAAGCTCTCAGGGTGGAGGCTGCACAACCTGTCCCAATGCTCGACGGTCCTCAGAGTGGAAAACATTTCCTTATGACTGGAACCTGTCGTGTTTTGATGCGTGCCCATTGTCTCTCATCCTTGGGCCACACACTGCTGTTTCATCATGCAGTTCAGTGTGATGTTATGTTTCTTCAACTGAAAAAGTAAGGAGCTATGATACTTGTGTAGCTCAGTGTTTGTGGAAGTTTGCATTCAGACCTGTACATTTGGCTAAGTATTACAGTGGGAAAAATGGTATGCAGAGATAGGGACTGTGGTTTTGTCCATTGGGGGCCATTATGAAACAACAGAAAATATTGAAAGAATATTAAAGGTAGGCCCTTGTCCTAGGGGGAAATACTTATGCTAGGAGGGTAGGAGCTCTTTATTCTTTCTATCTTAACATAAACAAGCCTTAAGCAATGCTGTTGCCAGTTGAATTAATATAATCTATTTTTACTCCAAATCCCTCAAATAATGACAAAACTCTTACTTTTTTTCAGGGAACCCAAATAGAATTGTCTATTGGAGTTGTCCTAGGAATTTCAACTATGGCAGGCAAGTAACAAAACTGCAGTGTATGTAAACTGAAATGGCACATTCTTATATTTTTAGGCTGAAAGTGGGCTAGAGGGCTGGGAATGGTTCTTCCTTGGTCTTGCAGCTGCCTTTCCTAATAAAACAACCTGTGGTTGAAGCAAGGATGTATTCCATTTGCAGACATGGATTTTCATTTAAAATAGCTTTTGAAATGCTTGTTGTTGGTTTTAAGTGACTCAGGATTTGAACTTTCACATTAGGAAAGCGTATTTGCCTTTCTGTAACAGAGCTGCTCTGAATTCCCTAGGGTCTGATACGTTTAGACACATACAGAAAGTATTTGCAAGTGGCTGTTTGCTTGCAGTGAGGTGAAGATCGTGTTGGTGTCCTTTCACTGTGTTGGCTGGTGTTTTTGGTGGCTTCTCTGCCACCATGTGATACCAACGGGAAGGCGCAGCAGCCACCCTGCTCCTGCACTGGGACAAAACTGATAAGCTCTGCTCGACAGCTGTAGTGCCTCTGCAGTGTCAGGGGGAAAAACTGCTCGTGGATCCACCAGCTAGCTGCAGGTGCAGCACTGCTTGAAAGCACACAGATAGCCGACACAAAAACGTATCTGGCAGAACAAGTTAATAATTTGGAAATTTGCAGCCCTCTGTTGCAATGCAGGATAGTCACGAGGAAGCGTATCTCAGTAAGATCTGCTGTGAAATCCTGTACTTGAAGTGTGTAACTTTGTTCAGTCCTACGTACAGTACTTATTCCTAAACTGAGTCAGTTCATGGATGTAGTGAAGTGTTTATCAAAACAACATACGTGAGTAACAGTTTCTCCTGTTTCCAGTCCCCCTGTGCCTCTTCGGGCACTGGAAGGCCTTGCGTTGTGTCCAGTGTTGGCTGTATGAAACCAGCGGCTGTGGGTGGCTGTTTAACCTTGGTCTGAAAAGTTGTTTTCATCGATTTTGATGGAAACATCGAAATTCCAAATGTAATCAATTTCCAGGAGTCAGCGTTGTCTTTTTGAATTTGTCAAGTTTTCCTCATACAAGCTGAGAGAAACTGTTGCACTTCCTATTAGTTAGTCTGCTGCTGTTTCAACAAGCTGTAGGGAGGTCAAAAAAAAGCTCTGAAATAAACTTAACTTTGTCTTTTATGCAATATATACTGAGAAGACTGAGTGTCATTGGGGGGTGAGGGAGGGGAGCTGCTTGATTTTGTTTGTAATTAAAATAATACTTTGTCTTCTCCCCCCTTTCTCTTCTGTCTCCATCCCTCTAGCTGCTGCTTTGGGAAACCTTGTTTCAGATTTAGCTGGACTGGGGTATGTCTGAACTTGTTTTAATAAATTTTTTCACCTCTGCAAACACTATTGGTGCTACTGAACTAAAATATATACCCTGCTGAAATCGATTAATTTGTTTTCCTAGCTCTTGAATTTTGCTTCAGTAAACAACATGACTGTAGAAATATATGCTGTCCTTGCTAGGAAGAAGTTGGGCTATTAGGTGGCTCTTGTTGAAGTTAAATCTGCAGTGCCATAGTTCAGAAACGGAAAAACTTTCCTGCTGTTGCAGAATTACACATTTTAAGTGATAAAATTGGGATTGGGGTTAAACCTGATTCATTGTGTTCTGTAAATAAGCCTTGCTTTTAACGAAATATTATAATTTTTTTTCTACAAAAAGTACATTCATTACAACACAAGCCAGAAAAAACCCACGTTTTTTGTGATAGAATTGCTGTGATGGAATATACCTAGTCTACCTCCTCAGACCTCCTGTATCTGAAGACATTTTCTTCTCAGATAAAACAATTACTGTATATCTGAAATGCCTTCAGATTTAGGCATACTTGTTTCTGAGATAAACCAATGCAGCTGACTCTTTAAAAAGGAAATTGCTGCATAACTGCTGAAAGAAAAGCTATTATGCTTCTTTTTTTCCCCGCTTTCCCTCTATCCCCCCCTACCCCCACAACTAACAGGGCTTATTACTAACTAGTGTGTGTTTGTAAACGCTTCCTCCAGTGAAGGTTACTTATAAACTGTGCTGAAATACAGTAGTATTCACACCAGTTGTCTTACTGCATAATGTCTTTCTGGAAATATTGCATATTAAATCAGTGAGAACTGGTTAACTTACACTGCAAAATGTGACCATCGGGAGTCTGAATGCTTTCCTGTATTTACCTCTAGATGGCTTTGTCAGTGTGCCCAAGGAAAAGCTATTCATACGTTCAGTGCTTCAAATATTTCAGAATCCATGATAGAAGATACTGTCAGATCCAAAATCGTTTGTCCCTGTTTTCTTGTTCTTCCAGTCTTGCAGGTTATGTGGAAGCTTTAGCTTCACGACTGGGTCTGTCAATCCCGGATCTGACACCCAAGCAAGCCGACATGTGGCAAACGCGGCTCAGTGCACACTTGGTGAGTAGCCTGTAGGTAGGCGCCATTTGCGTGGAGCCTTTTTGTTTAAGCTAATACATGATAAATCCTTTCTGTCGCTTTTGCCATTAAATACTTAACGAGCACCAACAGTTTGCACATTTCCTGGAAGGTTTGGCTGTGAGCCTCTGTCAGGGAGCACCATGAGGCTGGATTGTTTTGGGCTTGGCTGTGTTTTGTATGCAGCACGCCACAAGTGGCTAGTAACGCGGACAGTCTCTGCGGTTACTTCATGTGTGCTGTGCAGATACCTGGGCTGAGCCCTGGCTGCTGTGATACAGTTTATTTGGAAGTTATGACCCCTTAGTTTACTCCCATACTTCCTTTGGCAAGTGCGTGTTACTCATGTACCTGTGCTAGTATGTACTAGTTGCTAATGTTCTTTAATTAGCTCGGATATGAAATTAACTGTCCCCTGGGTAAACTTTCAGCATTTGAGTAATATTCTCAGCCTGGGTTTACAGTTATGGGACACTCATTTTGCAGATTCATTTTCAAGATGATTACTTAATTAACATTTAAACATTTGAAGCAGTCTCACTTCAGCAATCAGAGCGTTAGTTTATTTTGATTAAAGAAACAGTTTGTAAGAAACTGAGTAAAGAAATGGATTATTTCGTTCGCTTTGCCAGAATGAACCTTCATGGGGAAAAATATCTTTGCAGACTTAAGGGAAGAGAAATAAGACTTACTAAGGAAAAGTTGGAGGGGGAGGTCTGCTTTTAGCCGTGATAGATCAAAGCATTGAGTGGGGAACATCTGGCGTGTTGTCAGTGGGCTTCACTCTAGTCTGTCCAACATAATTCTTAGTGGAAGCTGAATATCATAGAATGGTTTGGGTTGGAAGGGACCTTAAAGATCATCTAGTTCCAACCCCCTGCCATGGGCAGGGACACCTTCCACTAGACCAGGTTGCTCAAAGCCTCATCCAGCCTGGCCTTGAATTTGTGGCAAAAGCCTGTCATTGCACTGCAGTTCATCTACAGCCCTTCTCTGCAAAAAGAATTCTGAGCATCTTAGCATGTATGCTGGCATTTTCCTTTCTTGCCTGCTGTCTCAAGTTTCTCAGCACCTACTGCTGGTGATGTGGTTTGCATGGTGACTTTCTTCTTTTCTTTCCTTTCCTCTTGACATCTGGGTCAATTGTAACATGTTTTCCAATCTCTTTTTGTCTTCACCTTGTGCCTTTGCAAATTGTTGTTTCCAAGGAATTCCTCTTTTCTGACCTTGATTAATAATTTGCATTACCAGATACAAGCTGATACATTTATAATTGCATATTATAATTGCATGTGAAATGAGGGGTGTGTTACCAGCCCCCACCCATCTTCCTGGCCATTCTGCTTAATCTTTTTGAGTCTGTCTCCTCCCTACCACCTCTGCAGCTCTTCATGGGTCATTCCCATTCTCTTCATTCAGAATTGTCTTTTATCGCTGCACACACTGTTTCTAACCTTGTCATGTGTCTCTCTCATAGATAGTGTTTTAATCTGCATGCTAAGGAAATGTGGCTCCCAACCGAAAACTAGAACAAAGGGTCTCTTTTCCTTGTTGTGTTGGTACTACACACAACTAAAAAGTGATCAGTGAGAAACTTAATTTTTTCCCCCCTTTCTCTAGGGTAAAGCTATTGGAGTGACCATTGGCTGCATTTTAGGAATGTTTCCATTGTTGTTCTTTGGTGATGAGGAAGAAAAACTGGAAGAAAAAAATTAACCTTTTTACAAGACATATACAAATGTAAACTACTGTACCTCAATTATTCAACTACGCTGTCAATATTTAGGAATTAACAGTCAGTAAAAAATGTATAGACTTGGGAACAAATCCTTCAGCATGTCGTTTTATGGAAACACTAATTTATTGTGGCTTTGTTGTGTTCAGTACTTCTTTTTATAAGATACCATCTAACTTTATTTAATTGTAAATTTTTGAAGTGTTTTCACTTACAGCAACTGATGTTTACCACTTTCTCCTTTGACCTTATTCTTTAATGGATTATTACTTTAATAATCCACCATGGATGACAGTATCAATCCTGAGTTGCACATTGGTTGCATTGGTTGTAATTGCATGACAAGAAATTTCAATGCTGTTCATCAGGTCCTTCAATGCAGATTATTCAGGGGGTCAGTGATGAGTAATTTGAAGTCCCTCACTTTACAAGATGCCTGGTTGCCCCCCCACCAGCCATCGTTTTGCACTGCCTTTAGATTCGATATTTCAGCAATCTACGTCATACTATCTTTCATTTTTTTCACAACTCTAAGTGTCTCTGAATTGTCTTTTGAGATGATTGAGATTTTAGTGCTTTGACAAGGTGTTTCCAGTGTAGGCTCTTTACCTTTAGTGGTGTTTTAACACCTTCTGTACTTCCATATTCATGCCTCTTTTTTCCCCTTTATAAACAATTTGAGGATTGAGTCGAGACATTCTTAAATTTGTCTTCCTGAGGTTTGAGTGTGGTATTAAAGAATTCAGACCACCTGTTTCGAAACCACAAACAACTAACTTACTTTACTGTTCTGCTTAAAATAAGGTGTGAATGATTGGGAGGACGAGGCTGGGGAATGCTTCAATTATTAATGAGTGCTGGCATTGTAGGCTTGTAATGAATGGATAGTTCAGTTGAAACAAGGTATACCATCAGTCTGGATTAGAGGACCTGATTTGCAGTTTAAAACTTTGTATTTAAGATTAAGCCTTTGCTACTTTTTTTTTTTGCTGTGAGACAATTTGTTTAAAAAAAAAACCCACAACCTTGAGGCCTTTTTCCTTTTTGCCTTTTATTTTTGCAGTCTTACTTGGTGTATTATGGATCTGACAGTGCAGTCTCATGTAACTGCTTTTTTTATATGGTCATGAATAAATTGATTACAACTATCAAATAATCATAATATTTCAGGATCTGACTTGCCAGTAGCATAGTGCTAAACTGATAACTGTTGATTAGAGGAGAGAATTTCTTACCTGCTTGAATACCATTTGGAGAAGACTAAAAAGAGAGGCACAGCCAGGGCATTTGGAAAGTGTTATTGCTGGAATTGTTACCACTTCTGAAACCTAGAAAGACTTTTTTTTTTAAAAAAAAAAAAAGGTCCCTGATGGCTTTTATTTGCTATAGGAAAAGTCTTATTGTAACGTGTATGTTTTACAGAACTCACTGTTTATCTCTTGGTCATAAATCTGACTTCTCTGTGCTCATTTCCAGAAGCCCTTTAACAGCAGTACTGAAACTCTGACCATCAGCCTTTAATGGGAATGACAGTGTTGTATCTGTTTTTTTGAAAAGCAGACTTGGGAAACTTGCAGTGAGTAGTCCTAGCAGCATGTAGTGTACTTTGTACATTAAACCATGAGCATTTGGACCAAACTGTAAAACTGAAAGAAATCTCAGCCAGGCTGAAGAACACAAAGGCAGAGGAGTTTTGGCTTGCCTTTTCGAAGTTGCAAGAGGTATTTGAAAAAAGCAACAACAAAAAAAACCCGAACACCACATCACAAAAACCAGTTCTGCTAGAAAATGATGTGCTTTTTCCCAAACAGATTGCTGCTGATTTACAGTACTTCAGTGATCAGTTCTTAGTCATCCACACATTTGTCTTGCCTTAAACTCGTTAACTTTTCTTCCTCTGCATGTGCTTTTGTTTCTGGTGTGTTTATATACAAATCTAAGTATTCCCCATGCGCTTTTTTTAAACTGAAGTGCACATCAGGACAAATTTTTGTAGCGCGTTTTGTAGCTGTTTTTACAGTAATTCAACACTGTTGTCCATTATGATACTGGCATCTTCATTGGAATCTTCCAGCAGTGGCCAAACCCCTCTTCTTTGCCGTCCTACCAACTGGAACACTGGTTTCATCACTTAGAGCTCATGAGGACGATCGGAAGGCCGGGTCAGCTGTCGTACTTGTGTTCACTTGATAATGGCAATAGGGAAGGCCGTGTACTATTGTTAAATAGCCTGTGCATGTACATTGAGTACGTTTTGTTGCTGTATGTCAAGCTGTTGTACTGCAATCAATGCTTTCTTTGAGAATTAATGAACTAAAGTATCTTCAAATAAATTAATCATGTGTCGTCTTGTTAAACTGTTTAGCTGACCCCAACTGTGAAGGGCAAGTGACACATGGTAAGAGGTATTTGGTGTTTCAGGCTGTTGGCTGATATCATAATGACTTCTGGGGTTTCAATATTGAACAAACATGAAGAAATAACTTGTGATTTGAGAGTACTGGCTGTGCTGGAGGCTGAGAAAGTGCGTGTTGGGGCCTAGCTGCCACCCTGAGTGCAGTAGGGGTAGCTTGCTTTGCCTGCAGGATCCACGGATCCATGCCTGCGTGGATGTGATCCTGCTCCTTGTGGAAGGAAAGATCAGATTGGTGCCTGATCTGTACCCTACCCACTCACAAGGGGGGTGGAGTTTTTTGGGGTATGTGGATAAAAGTAATCCCTGATGTTCTTATCACACTTTTTAAAGCACTTAACTGAGAAGGCAGAGCGCTAATGAAACACTCCTCTCTGGTTTGTGTTGTCTTCTCTCTCCTCGATTAAAAGGAAAACGAAACACTACAGGCGTATTCATAGACTTCAGTATTGCTCCTTGTTTTTACTCTATCAATCTGTCCCATGTTAACAGGAATTTTTCACGTTAAAGGGCTGGTAGAACTGAAATTGTCTTTATTTTAAAATGCTGTCTTTTATTGTAACTTAAAATGTATTTTTGACTGTACGTTATCTCTAGGGACAAGGAACATGCATCTGATAATTGGTTACCCAGATCTTCTCGCCAATATTTTCTCATTCATGTACTTTTACATAAATTATTTGAATTCAGACAACGTGTTTTGTATTGTCTTTAATTAAATTGTCGAACTTTCTGTAAACTTTTGTACTACAGCAAAGCTGTTCTGTGTTTCTTTATTAGACCAGATGCTGGAGGGGAAATGTTAATAATATCCTGTGGGTATTCAGCCTCAGTTATACAAACCAGGAATTTATTATTTAAGTTATAAGCAGGTGGTCCTTTGTCACTTTCATAGGAGATGCCACCCTGGAGTGGTACTTCTGTCTCTTCGTGCTTGGAAGAGAGAGATTTAAACAATTAAAAATGTTTGCATGATAAATTGGTGGTGTTTGTGGTCAATATTAGTCAGAACTCCACTTGAACTTACGGAATTAACTCAGTTGTTGTGTGCAAACTAAGTGTTTTGAGCTTTCCTGGACTTTGAAGCTCTTCACTCTTTTTCACTCCTTGGTCATTCTGGTTTGTGGGTGTCTGCATGAAGAAGTGCTGTAAAACATCTGTACTGGAAGGATGGTCTCATCTCATTTTGACAACTTGTATAGGTTGGCTGTTATTTTACTCTATTCTGATTACTCATTGTGTAGTAGACCTCTTCATTAATGTTGTTCAGAGTCTCGATCGCGCTTCTTCCAACGTTTCCCTCTTCTGTCTGATGTTTCACGTGGCCTAGTGACATGCTGACAGAGTGGTGGTGCATGAGCTAAAGACCTTAAAGTATTGAGTCTTATGCTTCTGGAAGTTTTTAACCTAAAATACTAAGAAAATAGGTAAAGTTACTCCAGGTTGTAGTTAATGCTCTCATAACACAAGTTCAAGCTCCTGTTTTAAAGTCTTTGTTTAATATTCAAGGCTTTTGTCCTTGTCTCGGTGTTCAGGAGAACCCTTCGCAGCCAGAGTGTTGCTTCAAAACAATGTTGGGGTGGAGAGGATGGAGACCTCTGGGAAAATGTGGAATTTAAAAGCCAGACAAGGTAAATGCTGAGGGATTTTTGGTTTGGAAGATGACCCGCCGCAGTCAAAGCAAACCCCACCTCCTAGAGAGACCTGTGAGCTCCCCCTGTCCTGCTCCCCAAAGAGATTGTGATCACTAAGATTTGAGCAGGGCAGTCTTTGAGCCTGAGACACGTAATTCAGGATAGTGACCTTGGGTAGCAGCAGGGGGTGTGGAGTACTGATGTGGTACCTCTCCTGTTGAAGGTCTCTTGCAGCAGCATGAAGAGAACTGGCAGGAAATGGTTTGGTTTAACAGTCTTCACTTAGTAGTCTGTAGGTATCTGAGCAACTGGCTCAAGTAATGGTGCAGCTGTGAGTGCTACTCCACAGTCTCATGAGCTGCTCCTTCTGTGTATTGTGCAAAGACTAAATTGCTGTGAAATACCAAAATTATTTGAGACTTCAAACCTAATGCGTATCATGTCTGTTTTGTGTTCTATTCCTGATACTGTGCTTATCTTCATATATCTTGAGTTATGTAAAGGGCCTTATGCTTTTGCCTGCAGCTCTTCCAAACCTCTAAGTATTGATATTATCAGAACTAGATTATTTTTGCAATGGATTGAGGTGTGCTGAATGGGACCATTCACTAGTTTAGAAAACATGTATCCGGAGAGTGAGATTTGCCCTATTGGACCTAGAGCTGCTGTTCCCATTGGGAAGAGGCTGCCACTGAGCAGGATTGTAGTGCAGTAACATGGAGTGCTGCCTTGCCTTGGCACAGCGCTGCTGCTTGGATTTGGCAGGGTGATCTGTTTGCACCATGGTGATGCTATCTATTTCTGCTGAAAATGGCTTATCTGTTACTCCAGATAGGACTGAGGAGGAGAGGGAGGAGAACAGGATTCTGCTGCATCATTTTTCCTACATGGGGATGCATAGATGATCTATTAAAAGAGAAAAAACTATGATTTGCATTCATGCTACTTCCCTGCTGTTCTCTGTGCCTCAGAGTGCTTTTAACATGCTGGGAGATGGGAAGAAAGAGCTGATGAGGCTTCCTTCCCCCAGCGTGGCTTTTCTGCACATCTCAGCTGTTGAGCTGCCAATAATCCTCGAATGGAAGTAACAGTGAAAGCAAAAATGATGGTAAAATACCCCCTTTTGAACGCAGGGGTCACTGATTAGGAAGAGGAGAATGATTACAGGTGATTAATTGTGCAGTATGACTGCCAAGTTACCAAAGACCACAGCAAAAGCCAGTTAGACCGTAAAAGGAAATCGACCCTCGGTGCTGTTTCAGACAGACTTTGCAGATCAGCCAGTGACTTTTTCTCTGCATGGTTTCCCTCATGAGTTATTTGCCCTGTTTTGCGTAGGAATGCAGGAGCGGATTGTTCCTTCTACCCTCTTTCCTCTGAAAGTACGAAAATCCCTAAGGGATAGCAGGACTGGGAGAGAGGCTGCCTGGAGCCATGGCTCGTAGGAAGACATCCCAAGAGGAGGTCATGCTGTGAGAGGCAGTCTCATCTTTATTTATAGTCCTCGGTTGCCTTGTGAAGGCAGGCAGACAGTGGGACAGTTGCTCTGGGAAAAGGAATTTGTTGGATTGTGTTAGTTCATGCCAGGGGTTACTACACTGATGTGCTGAGGAGCTGGGCAGGCCTTCATGCAGATACCAAAAAAAAGAAAAGGCTCCTCCTGACCTGCGCTGGAAGCCTTAACCTCTCTTGGGATGGTCATCTCCTTTCTGCAGTGGATCAATGGTCTGGTAATTTGTTTTAGCAGATTACAAAGTCCTGGGAAAACCGAAACACAGTTTCAGGTCGCGTTTCTGCGGGTAATCCAGGTGACATGTGAAGGGTTTGGGTACTCCTGAACTGAGTCACTTCCAGACACCCTGCAGGCTTCCAGGATCAGATTTTGTAGATGTCTGGGGGATTCCTGAAATAGGGTTTCTCTGCCTAAATGTAGGCTTTCCACATAGCAGCTGGGCAACTTCATCTGGGCCATGTACCCTGTCACCGTTTGTGTTTAGTGAAGTCGGCGGAGAACGTGTTTTGTCTGATGTATTGTAGGTGCCCAGTTCAGGATGGGATTGATGGTGCTCTGCAGATGGGAGGTTACTGGTGTATGGCCTCGACACCAAAAATACAGGGTTGATGTTCATTTTTACTGCCTTCTAATAGTCTCTAAGCTGTGGTATTTGGAGTGTGTAGCGGAGTTTCAGCCCTATCCTTTGCCCAGAGTTTGAACAAGTGTTGATCAACCTGGCCTGCACCTTGTTGCTCTTATCAGTGAAATTATTAATTGCGCAAGTTAAACTCTTGCATTTCATGTACAAGTTATTTCGGAGTGAAATAACTGGTTCATTGGGTGGAAGCCATTTACTCTTGTAAAGCCAAACCTACTTTAATTGCAGTGGAGCAGCTTGGTAGTGAAGAGGGGTGACAGGGAAGCAAGCAGCTTCATCAGCAGCTTTCCAGCGGGGAAGAGCTGCTCCTTTCTGGGTGGCTGTGATGCTCCGTGTGGGCAGCAAATTGCAACATTTGGTTTTTCATTTCGGGTGCCGTGACAAGCGATGCACATGTCACGTGTCGCATGGCAGCGGGGCTCTCCACTGTCAGTTACCGTGCTTGAAAACCGCAGTCTGTTAAACAGGTTGACCAACAATGAGGAACTTCACAGCGTATTTTTAACGTGCTGCTAATCATTGTAGGGAGCTGTGGCCTACAAAAAAATTAAGACTTTTGTGAGAGGCAGCAGCTGCCCCCTCTCAGTGTTGGGTGTGACTGTGTCTCCTTGAGTCACTTGTAGTTCTGATGCCACAGTGGGGTGAACATAATGAAACTTTGAAGAATATAACTGCAAAAGAACAGGACACAGAAAGGAAATAAGCCCTCCCTTCAAGGAAATACAATTCTTAATTTCATTAAAATAACTGAAAATGGAAGTGTGGCCAATAGGACATGATTCTCCCCCTCTACTCTTGTGAGACCCCACCTGGAGTGCTGCATCCAGCTGTGGGGCCCCCAACATAAGGATATCGACCGGTTGGAGTGAGTCCAGAGGAGGCCACGAAGATGCTCAGAGGGCTGGAGCCCCTCTCCTATGGGGACAGGATGAGAGTTGGGCTTGTTCAGCCTGCAGAAGAGAAGGCTCAGTCTCCGGGGACACCTTTCTGCAGCCTTCCAGTACCTGAAGGGGCTACAAGGAAGCTGGGGGGGACTTTTTACAAGGGCCTGTAGTGACAGGACAAGGGGCAATGGGTTTAAATTGTTAGTGAGAAGGTTTAGATTAGATATCAGGAAGTTATTCCCAGAAGGGTGGTGAGGCACTGGAAGAGGTTGCCCAGAGAAGCTGTGGATGCCCCATCCCTGGATGTCTTCAAGGCCAGGCCGGATGAGGCTTTGAGCAACCTGGTCTAGTGGAAGGTGTCCCTGCCCAAGGCAGGGGGGTTGGAACTAGATGTTCCTTAAGGTCGCTTCCAACCCAAACCGTTCTATGGTTCTGTGAAAAAATGACAACAGCAGGTTTCAGTCTAAACGAGTCTTTTTCAGTCTGGCAGACCCACTGGTGGTTACAAACCTAGAAGTGAGTTCCAGGTGATGAAAACCACTTTGGTGCAGGACCTGTACTGACTTGACTGTCACTTAAACTGATTCATAGTAAACAGAAATTAGGATTTTGCATAGTGTATTTTTTAATCCTTTATTTTTCCAGTTTGGTAAATTAGGATGCTTCTCATATGTGCAAATCAGACTGTGAAAGAGCAAGAGTTGCTATTTCTGTTTTGTGCTTGTTATTGTAAATTATTATTGAGAACAATGGAGTTTGGGGTTTGGGTTGGTTTTTTTTTTTTCCCTATATGATAATACATTTCTCACCACATTTTAAAACTATAATCATGTGGTCCCTTGCTGGATAAATGCTGTTAAGATGACATCACACATAAACAACTATCTCTTCTCACTCTGAATCTAAAATTGGAAGACTTGCTCAGATGTACTTTCTTACCCCACTTAATGGTACTCTGTGTTTCACTTTGATTAGGTGATGGTGATCATTAGTGCACTTCATGTATTTATGATCTGGCTTTAAATAATCACAGAATCACTAAGGTTGAAAAAGGCCTATAAGGTCATCTAGTCCAACCATCAACCCAACACTATCATACCCACTAGACCATCTCCCCAAGTGCCACATCTACACATCTCTTAAGTACCTCCAGGGATGGTGACTCCACCACTTCCCTGGGCAGCTTGTTCCTATGCCTGACCACTCTTTCAGTGAAGAAGTTTTTCCTAATATCCAGTCTAAACCTCTCCTGATGCAACTTGAGGCCATTTCCTCTTGTCCTGTCACCAGTTACCCGGGAGAACAGACCAGGACCCGCAATCTTTCCAGCCACAATGGAAGATACAATGGTAGAATCAGAATCACAGACTGGTTTGGGTTGAAAGGGACCTTAAAGATCATCTGGTTCCAACCCCGCTGCCATGGGCAGGGACACCTTCCACTAGACCAGGTTGCTCAAAGCCTCATCCAGCCTGGCCTTGAACACTTCCAGGGATGGGGCATCCACAGTGTCCACAGGTAGGTGTTGGGACCTGTGCTGTT
>NW_010265123.1:10881-19225 GCF_000690775.1 Eurypyga helias | reverse complement strand
GAGCGATCGCAGCAGAGGCCGAGTGAACCCTGTCAGCGCCAGCACGACTGGGAAAACGAACAGCCCAACCGACACACGAACGAGCCAGCACAGCAGTTAGCAAAGCAGCTAACGAAGGAGTTAACGAGAGGCTTAGCAAATGTAAGAAAGTGAAAGTGTGAGAATTATGGCCCCTGAGCCCACTCCTTGCCTATGTCCCGAGCATGCTGTGCTATGGAATGAAATCCCGCTCCGGTCAGTCGGGGTTGGCTGTCTGAACTGTGTCCCCCGACACTGCCTGCAGTGAGAAAGTTGGGAACACAGCTGCAGTATCAGAAGCTGAGAGAGACCTTGAATTTGGAGCAAGCACTGCCCAGCACCAGCTAAAAACACACCTTATCGGTCCTTTTCTCAGGGTAAATCCAGGAACCCAGCTTCATACCAGCCCCTGTGAAGAGAGTTAACTCTTTCCTGACTAAACCCAGCACAGCATGGAAGCACTTCCTATGCCCACCCTGTCTCAGTGCAGGTGTGGTCACCTCACTGAGCCGTTTACTGTCCTTGCAGGAGGGAGGACAGACTGCTGCTGACCTTGGCTAGGACCAGCACAGCCAGCGGGCACGTTACGTGTCCCTTTCCCCAGCCCTTATGCAGCCAGAGCTCTGCACCAGTGGCTCTACGCAAGGGCAGCGCTGCTCTCCAGCAGCATCTCCCGTCCACGAGCGACGCTCAGGTTGCACGTGACAGAACTCCTCTCGCTGGGGTGTGGAGAAGAGCTCCTCACCTCTCTTGCCCCCGTTAGTGTCACCAGCAATAATCACAAGCAACAAGCCTAAGGGGTAGCTTAGCTCACGACACTGGGACCCTCCAGGTGAGACAGAACACTTCTACCCAGGAGGAGCTGCGTTAAGGATCCCACAGCTTCAACTGATTCGCCACGCAGGGCAAAACTCTGGTCTGCTGGAAGGTCCTACGCTGCCCAAGCTGCAGCCTCCTTCCCAGGCTAGCAGGATCCTACTGCGCCAGAATTTCCCCTGCGGAAGGGTGTGCAAGGCAGATCCCCACCTTCACAGCACATCTCACTCCAGGTCTCTCAGCATCGTTCGCAGAGGCTGACAGTGATTTGAATCGGTGACGTTCATAACGAAAACCAATCAGTATCGCAGGTAAGACCTGCACACGAGCTGCAGGTCCATAGCCTGCCCCTCTCTTAGGAAACACCCTAAGGAAAAACAGCAGCAACAACAAAACAGAAAATGAAATCAAGCCATAAAAGTCACCAACCGATACTTGTTTGGAAGCCAGGATGCAAAATGTTCCACTGACCAGTGGATCTCAGGCAGCATGAACAGAAGCTGGGACCAGCCCCAGGCGATACCAACCTGCCTCAAGGAGTGACATGGGGCTGCTTGGCAGAGCCAGGGACTGGCTGGCAGCTCCCCAAAGGAAGGCCAAGCTGCTGCCACGCTGCGGCTCTGTAGGCAGCAGCACAAACTCCAGCCCCATCGCCCAGGATGTGTTATGTCATCTGGGGGAGAGGGAAAAGGCTGGGAGTCCCTTTCCCACTCCTGATCAGCCACATAGACCTGCAGAGCTCCTGACATCCCGCTGTGCTGCCCTACAGCCCCAGCACGTGCAGCACTGGCACTTGCCAGGAGCTGCCCAGGACCAGGCATCTTTCAGCCTGGGAGCCAGGGGGATGCAGTCAGACATCACTCCAGAAAGCCTCAGCTCCTCGCTAAGAGGCTGTGGCTCCTGTCGCTGCTCCCAGCCTCTGGCAACGTGCCTGTGACAGCCAAAGCTGGGGTATTCGGGCAGCAGGCTGGGAGGGCAGGCAGCCCAGATGTGCGCTCGGAAGAGACGGCTCGGTGCGGAGCCAAGAGGGGCAGCTGGTCACCTCACTCCTCACTGCTCCCGCAGCATGGAGAAATCGCTTTGTTTCTATTCGGGATGCAAACCCAGGATGCAGTAAACAGATGGGGAGGGAGATGGAGGGACAGACTCGGATCTCAGCTTCTGTGAGGAGCAGATCCATTTGGGGGAAGGGAGGGAGGGAGGTATGCCACGGAAGCCAGGAGTATCGCATCCCACGTGAGCACGGACCCACCAAGGGCTGAGGGCTTGGGGCGAGGAGTTGGAAGGGATGGGGGGAGGTGAGGGAGGAAGTACCTGAGGACATCTGCCTGTCCCCTCCCCCAACAGGGCTGTCACTCCAGCTCCCAGCACCTAGGGTAAAGGAGGTGTTGTCATGGAAACGGTTATTCACCACATGGAACCTGACATTTGTGGTTGCCATGGAAACCAGCTCTTAGGGGCATTCCCTCTGCTTTGTACAAAAGAGACATTTTGATATGATCTCTGGGGAGGGGGCCCCCTCTCCCCATCTGTCCACCCCTTTCCTTCCCCTCATCCCAGGGACCGCTCCACAGCCGAGGGTGCCCTGCAGTGGGACAGTGACCCACGGCCGCCCACCCCAACCTGCCCGCCATGGGGGGTGCACCCCCAGGCCCTCACCCCCACAGCAGGGCCACAGCCGAGCAGAGGGGCCTGCATGATGCCCGCAGTGATGCAGGCTAGGACCAGCGCACGTCTGGAAGCCGTCGGTCTGGCCTAGCATGAGGTCAAGCATCGGGGCTGCTCTGCACCCCACAGCAATGCCCACAGCATCTCTCTTGCCTGCTCGGCACCGCACGGGAAGAGCCTCTCCGCCAGTGTTGGATGCTGAGGCTTGGAGAAGAGCCACAGGATTCTCCGCCCGGTGCCTCTGGGAGGTCTCCCAGCTGAGGGGGGGGCAGGCATGGCCCTTCCCGCAGAGAACTGGACACCCAAGGCTTCCACAAACAGGGTGACGACACTTTAGTCCTCCTAAGTCCCATGTTGCCATTACAGAGGAACGAAACACCAAAGGCCTTTCAAGCAGGGGTGTGAGCCTCCAAGAGGGAGTCCACAAGCGCGTTGACTCAACAACAGGTCGCAAAGGCCTTGGGAAGTGCCCTGTGGGGTCCTAACCTACATACACGGTCCCAGAGTGTTCTACAGGACGGCCAGGCCTGACCCTTCCATGTGAGGGAGTGACAGGACAGCGGGGAGGACGTGCTTCTGGCTTCCACAGCAAACTCGGGGCACATCTTCCAAGGGCAGGGAGTGACAGGACATGGGGTGACGGGTTTAAATAGAAAGAGAGAGATGGAGATGGGACATCAGGAAGGAATTCTTCCCGCAGAGGGTGGGAGCACTGGGACAGGTTACCCAGAGAAGCTGTGGATGCCCCATCCCTGGGAGTGTCCAAGGCCAGGCTGGATGAGGCTTGGAGAAACCTGGGCTATGGAAGGTGTCCCTGCCCATGGCAGGGGTGGGACTGGGTGGGCTTTAGGGTCCGTTCAACCCAAACCATTCCCTGATTCTGTGAAATCCTTCTGGCCTCCAGTCACCATCTCATGCCGCACAGCACTCAGCATACCCGACTACGAAAGCCCCGTTGGTACATGTCCAGCTGGTGCCCAAATCCACCACTCAGGATGCACCTGCCTTAAACTCCAAGTGCCACGTAGATGCACAGGCACAGACATGCCTTTACTGCGCAAGAAAACGAACATACGTGAACACACATGTGGCACGGAGAACTTCAGCAAATGGTTCATCAGCCTATGCTTGCCTCACTACCTGAGCTTTGTTTTCCTCGTTAAATTATTCAGCTGAGTTTAGCACACATGTTTAGCACACGCTGTCAGGCCACTATGTGCCAAATGCCCCCCACGCCGAGTCTCTCACCCCTGCACTTCAGGGTCCTTCCCACCCGCTGCTAACGACAAAGAGCTGTCAGCTCCAAAACCCACCGGCCTCAAGAGACCTTCCTTCTGGAGCCACACGCAGCGACGGACACCAGACAGGAGCACGTGGGGGGACAGAGCTCGCACTGTCCCCCTTCAGCCCTTCCCTCTGCAAACGCAGCCACGCTGACCCTCCGCAGCCGGTGCTGCCCCGTGCACCCCCTCCTCCCAGGCGTGCAGCCCCTGCCAGCCGGCTGCCCCGGCGTCACCGGGGGACAGCCACTGCCCAGCCCCGCGGGGACACGGAGCCGTGCTGATCATGGGCACGTCGGGGGGTGCCGAGCCCACGATCCCAGCACCCTCCTCTGCTGCACCCAGGGAGTGGATATCCCGTGGCAAGCGTCACTGCAGCCCAGAGGAGCCTAGAGGCTTCCCAGGAAGAGGCAGGGGCAAGAGGCCTTGCTGGTGAGCATCTGGGTGACATCCCACCCCATCCCCATCACCCTGTTGGCATAAACAGGGAATGTTGCCCTGTTTGGGCTTCTGCCCTGCTTCTAAGGAAATGCTCCCCACACTCCTGAGATCAAGGAACTACGGAAAATTCCTGGCTCTGCTAAAGTCAGTGGAAGCTTTGCTATTGGTTTCACCAAGGCTAAAGTGCACCATTTCTCTCATCATACCCCAAAAAATCCCTTCTGGAGATGAACTAGCTCCCCACACTTACACAGAAGCCCAGCACGAGCTGTCGCCCCAGCAATCTGGTGGCCACGTTCTCCGAGGAGGAGGAGTGACCCCAAGCTCTTGCTTCCTCAGCTTTCACACTGCAAACGCTGGATAGAGGGAGAAAGCCCCCCGGGACGGCAGGGCAAGCCTCTCTATTAATTAGGAGTAAGTGATGTAAAATAGCCCCTCAGGTGCAATGCAGAGGAACCTCACCATGCTAAGTGGGTCAGAGGCAGAGAGCATAAAACACACAATGCAGGCTGGCTCCTCCGGGATGTCAGGAACCAAAAGGCATCCAAGGCCATCGGCAGAATTAGGTCCTTCGGCTTTGCAAATCGTGGGCTGGTCCTCTTCTGGCCAGTTAAAAATGCCCTGCCCGGACATCACAACCGGTTCCAGCTGTGCAGAGTGCATAAATCTAAATGCTGATTTGCTCATTCAGATTCTGTTTCTGGTCGGGAAGGCAAGCAGTGATGGGCTGGTGCCAGTCTTGGTGCTCCAGCCTCCTGCTTGCCACCCTGCCACTAGTGACTCCGTGTACCTTGGTTGTATCCAGAAGCATCCTTCCCCGAGAAGGGGGAGTTGTCTCACACAAAAACACAAGCAACGTCATCCCAGCACAGCTTTAAGACTGCTTATGAACCCAACCCAACCGATCCCGTTATGAAAAACCAAGGATAATTACGAACACGGTGTTCCAGGTGGGGAAATCAAGGCACGCGATGATGACAGTCATGCAGGAAGTCTGTGACAGAAGAAGGACGCGAAGTCCAGAGGCCAATCCACACAGCTCCTGCCTGCATGTCTACAGCCGCCTCTTCTTCCCTGAGCAAGGAAGATTGTTGGAAGATTCACCCAACTTCTCTGTGTCACCAAGAGGACTCCAACTCCTCTCACAAGTCTCTTTGGGAGGGAGACAGCAGGCAGAGGGAAGTTATCCGCATTCCCCACTGATGCAGGAATCAGCAAACACACATCCACACAGCACGCGGGCCACCACACACACGGACTCTCAGATCCTCTGCTGTGCCGTGTTCCTTCCCCTGTAACACAAGCGGACTTCCCTGTAGCTAGCGCTGCTCTGGAGGAAGGCAAGCGACTCCTCGTCACGACTCGGAAAGCCTCTGGATCTCCCTGGTGTCTCCACAGATGCGACAGTACCGTCACCGTGCATGAACGTCAGACACGAGCAGAGAGGCCAGCCCGGCCCAGCAATGACAGCCCCTATCCCGTACGTGACCGGGGGACACATTTCGTGCCATATCTCACGACTCCAAGGCCAGTCCGTCCTCATGGGCCTCCTTCCTTGCTATTTCAGGATGCAGGGCACGGCATCAAGGAGGACATTAGATGATCTTCCGTGTTGCCCTGATCTCTTCTTGTCACGCCGACTAGTGCCACTGGAGGTCGAAGGAGCTTTTAGGTGCAAAAACAGAGCACCAACTTTCTCCAATACTTTTCTCCGGGTGCTAGGACAACAACTTTCCAGAGGCAACAGAAGGAAAACACTGGGCCAAATTCTGGTTAGTAGCTTTGTGGTTCCAAGGCTTTTCAGCAGTGCAAAGAGGAGTAGTATTTGGCCCTAAACTTCCTCCTGCTCCTCCCCACTCCTGCAGGACAGGGCTGAAGGAACTGAAAACCCCAAAAAGCTCCTCTAGGAAGTTCATCAAGACCACAAGAGATGGTTCTGGCCACAAGAAAGCCACAGGCCTGAGGACGCAGGCACAGCTTGGGGCTCAGGCCCACAGTCCTGCATCAGCAGAGCAAGGGTCTTGCCACCCTTGGCTGGCCCAAGGAGGCCCGAACCACAGGAGCCACTCCAACGTAAGACAGGAAGTGCTCAGGAGGCCAACACCAAGCAGGAATAAGACGGGTCACCGAGTTACTCTGAGCAAGTGCAAGAAAGTGCAGAGGGAAAAGCTGGGAGCAGAGCCCCACTCACCCGGCTTTGATCTTCCTGCCAGGCTGCTGGGAGAAGACACCCAACACCCCCCTCCCTGCGCTCACTGGTGCACCACCAACCCTGCTTCACTGGGCACCAGTGAACGTGCCCAGCTGCTTCTCCGTGCACAAGCGGGAGCTGCCAAGGACCTCAGAAAACTGGGAAAGGGCATGGCTGGGGCACAGGGAGCCTGGGCTGACAGAGCCAAGTCTGCAGGGAGCTTGCGGCTGGCCTGGCGCTGACAGACGGGGGGGGTGGCAGCTCCTCAATGCAGCCATGACACCCCACTTCTCCCCCCAAGGCAGGTTAGTTACAGCGGCTGGGAAAGGGGACTCTGCTAATTTAACACACTTTGGGGGCTGCGGCCAGGGCCAAGCAGGTGGCAGCAGGGACCCCCTGGCTGCTGCGGCAAGCCGAGTGCACCAGTTCCCATGGCAACCGCGAAGTCGGAGCGATGCACAACCTCCTGCAATAACGAACAACGTGCCCATGGGAAAATCTGCTGAAAACGGCCCAAGTCCCAGTGCCACGGCGAGAACCCCCCCAGCCATCTCTCCTCTGGGCTGAACAAGGGGCGTCTGCTGATACCAGATATGCCGTTTCACTTTGGGGGTGCTCACAGCCTGGCAGAGGGGCTCAGCACAGTGGTGGGATCTCCTAGGAGATATTCCCAAGGCTGTCGGTGATCTGATGCAGCCAGCCCAGCTTGGCGTGGGGTTTCATGGGAGCCGTGCAGTCGCAGCAGAAGGCAGCGACACAGAGCAGCCAAGGCTGTCGCGTCGGGATGGCACCGAGACACTGGGCTAAAGCAGCCCCTGGGCAAGGGGCAACAGTGCCTGCTCACTGTGCCCACACCTGTGCAAGAGACCCCAAAGGCCTCTTCCAGCGTAAATTACTCCCTGGTTCTAGATCTGTACTCACACACGCTTGTGTGCGTGCACACGCCTGGGGAGACGGACGCGCGGAGTCAGGGTCAGGAGCGCTGTGCCCACGCAAAGATGAAGGTCTGTGGGTTGGTGAGCAGGCACACGTGTGTGCTCACAAGCGCGGGTGAGCTCGCCAGGACATAGGCCAGCCCTGGGGGACAGAATCATGGAATGGTTTTGGTGGGAAGGGACATTAAAGCCCACCCAGTCCCACCCCCTGCCATGGGCAGGGACACCTTCCACTAGACCAGGTTGCTCCAAGCCTCATCCAGCCTGGCCTTGGGCACTCCCAGGGATGGGGCATCCACAGCTTCTCTGGGCAACCTGTCCCAGTGCTCCCACCCTCTGCGGGAAGAATTCCTTCCTGATGTCCCATCTCCATCTCTCTCTTTCCATTTAAACCCATTATCCCTTGTCCTGGCACTCCCTGCCCTTGGAAAAAGTCCCCCCCAGCTTTCTTGTAGCCCCCCCAGGCACTGGAAGGGGCTCTAAGGTCTCCCCGGAGCTTCCCTTCTCCAGGCTGAACCCCCCCCAACTCCCCCAGCCTGTCCCCATGGCAGAGGGGCGCCAGCTCTCGGAGCATCTCTGGGGCCTCCTCTGGACTCGCTCCAACTCAGCACAGTCACCAGGTGAGTGCCCGGTTGCGCAAGGCAGCAATTTCTAGGGAGAAAGGGAGGCCCTTGTGCACATGTGCCTTTGGTCAACCTGTGAGAATGGGTGCTGATTGCTGATCTTTAATTCCATTATTTCTCCAATTCCACAGGCAGCAGGAGCCACCGTTTGCCTTGGCAGCTTGCTCTCCCCCTGCCTCTTCAGGGTAAGTGCTTCGTAGGGCTGCTGCCTCGCCTCACTGCTAGTTCTCAGCCCCTTAAGCCAACCCCCCGCTGGTGTAAGCCTTTGCAGTTCTCTCTGCAGTGAACAGGCACCTCTGTTGCCCCTTGCCCAGGGGCTGCTTTAGCCCGGTACCTGCGTGTCTCGGTGCCCTGGCGATGGCACACCCTCGG
>NW_010265123.1:0-10863 GCF_000690775.1 Eurypyga helias | reverse complement strand
TCGCTGTCGTGGCCTTCTGCCCATCACGCTGCATGGCTCTTGTGGATTTGCTGATATTGCCTACCGAACACGCAGGATGGACACGGGAAAAAACTCCTCCACCCTGCCCTGCCCAAAGGTTCACTCTGCAGAGGTCACTTCAAAGATGAACAACCAGGTCCACCTTCAGCCCCCAACCCAGCACTCAGACCCCCGCCCCACGCCTCAGCACGAGCTTTGTCCCAGCAGCCCGCAGCGTTCAGGAACAAACCTCAGAGATACTGGTCCAGGCTGGCTCCACACCAGCACCCGTACAACAGAGAGGGGAGGGAGAATGAGCTGGTTTGACCCCTCTACCAAACTCCTCCAGTGCCCCATGCTCCCTCTGTCCTCGCGGGATCCTGACAGCGGCTCCCAGCGAGCCCTCGCTCCCGGCAGCGCAGGAGGCAGCCTGCCTGCAGGGATGCCCTCTGCCCAAGCTCTGCCGGGCCTCTGCGTGAATCCTGGTGCCCAACCACCTCAGTGCTGCAGCATCTCAACCCCCGGTGCATTCCCAGAGTCTCTCTCTGCTCTAATGCTGCTGCTCTCTGTAATTTTCCATTCCCATGTCCCTGCGTTCCAAGGCCGTCACTGCATCCAGGAGTTCTCCCCCTGATGTAGCCACATTTCAGTACCCCCACCACTGCTCTTAAACTGCCCATATTCCCAGCTTGGATCAATACCAATTTCTGCCACTTACTTGCCTACCTTTCAGCAAGCCCTTCTTTGTTCTGCATAGAAATAAAACTGTAACTGTACCTTGCTAGAAGAATTACTTTTTTAAACCTTCCCCCCTCCGCTTCCTCCCTCTATTCTTCTTCCCCTTCTTCTCCAGGAGCAATTTTATGTAATTTGCAACTGTCTGGCTGCAAATGAAAAGAGACACAAAGCGGTTCTGCGAAATATTGAAAAGCTGGCTGCTTTTCCCTCAAATTTCACTTAGCGAGAGGCTTTAACTTAGTGTGTGATCACGGCATGTCATTAATAACCTCTCCAATTCCTTTCAGAACTCAGCAAAGTGAAGGCACAATCACGAATCAAAGGCATGGGTTATTGAGATATAATATCGTTTCACCGAGCCGGGGAGGAGCGTGCCGGGGAGCGGGGAGAAGGTGAAACGCTGCCCTGCTCGGCTGGCTGGCAGCTGGGGAGGACACCGCATTTCGGAAGAAGCGTAAGGGCTCTGCTTTTCAGATCCAAAGGTTTTGGCTCCGTTCAGCTTCCACGTGTTGTGTCTTTCCCCAAGCCCTGTGGCCTCAGGCCACAAAGGGAGCTGCTTTCTCTTTTGTTCCTCACACAGATCCATCTCCACCTCTCTGGCGTCTTTGGAGCCAGTCAAACCGCTTTACTGGGACTGAGTCAGACTGAATCGTGCAGTTCCCAGCCTGTCCTCAGGGAACAAAAACAGGGAACACGAAACAGGGTCTTCAGGCATACGGGGCACAGAAGGTCCTTGAAGGGCAGGGAGCAGGAGGTGCCAGGCTGGGAGCGGGAGGTGCTGCTGGTGCTGCGCTTGCACCAGCTCAGCACCGCGCGACGGGCTTCCCACTCGACACGTGTGCTTGCCAGGGCGACGGCGAACCCGTCCTACTGTGTGCCAGCCCCTTGGCTATGCTGAGGGTCACAGGTTGCTGCCCATCCCACAGTGTGCGTAGCCCTCAGCCCACAGGGCATCCCCCCTGCTCACCCCGCTAGTGGCGAGGGCACAGATACTTGGCATCCTTCTAAGCTCCTTAGCAAGCCTTGGTGATGAGATGCTTCTGCTACCTCACCGAGAAATCCCTTTACCCCTCTGTTCTAGGAAGCTCCATCCTCCTTCCCCAAAGGAAGGTCCACACATTTGCTACTTCCAGACAGCACTGACAGCAATTCACTGGTGCCAGGGCAACAGCACAACATACAGCAGACACTGGGTTTGCTTCCACTCCCTGAGCACTCCAGCCCTACAGAAGGGAGTAAAAGCAAAAAATCTGTCTACCTTCAGAAAAAGATGCTAAGCCTTCCTGTCAAAAAATAAGCTTTTTTGAGTTTAAATTCTATTTAGCTACATCCAACAGCCCTGAACTTAAACAAGAATTTTGATCTCTCAAAAGGAAAACTTGTCAGAAATGCCAAAAAAGCAAGTAGAGACCATGGTGGTTCCTACTGACTTACGTGGAAAATCTACAGTATAAATAAACGTGAACGTAAACCCTCAGGAAAGCTATGCTGCAGGTTCGGCCCTGCAGGAACAAGGAGGCAGCACTCTCAGGTGGGCTGACATCACCAGCACCAGCCCTGAAGGCCTCAGCAATACCCTGTGGGCAGAGCCTGCCCCGTGACAGACCTGGAAGAGAACACCCCAGTCTCCCCAGCTGCCTGCTGACAGCCGAGGGACCTATCGGAAACCGCACCACAGCATTTCCACAGGCTCGTCCCCACCAAATCCCCAGTCTAGACTAGGAAAGCCGTTTGTCTCTATTCACGTTCATAACCGTTGGGATCAACCACTGGTCTCTGCACCGAGACCAACACAGAGGGTACGTGGGTACTCGCAGCCTCTACGGCAAAGTGCAGGATTGCCACCAAAACCCTCCTATGCCAGTTTGATCCCTTGCTGTCTCTCAAACGCCTGATGCTTGGTCATGCATCCAGGTGACAGTTTATCACCCTACACTGACGTCATACATCCTCAGACTTTCTTCCTGCTATTGCATGTGCAATAAAGAGAGAGTAAATGGGTAAAATGAAGAAGAAAACGCTTGTTTACCAGACAACAGCCCGTTTACTGAACTCACAGTGGTGTGGGCCACTACATCCTGTTCTCTGTCCTATACCAGGGTCCTCACTGTGTTTCTGGTGAGAGGCTTTGCCACAGAGTTCATCTGAAGATGATCTGCCAGGCTGGATGAGGCTTGGAGCAACCTGGTCTAGTGGAAGGTGTCCCTGCCCATGGCAGGGGATGGGACTGGGTGGGCTTTAAGGGCCCTTCCAACCCAAACCAGTCTGTGATTCTACGGATGTGGAAGTACAGAGATGAAATTTCACAGCCTCGTTCCCAAAATAGGGACACAGTCTGGACACCTGTGCCTCGTGTCCAGAGCGTTCTCTGTGACCGGCTGGGTCAGAAGGACGAGCGATACTGTACAGCAAAACCAAGCTAAGAAAAGAGGGCTGAAAGCTACCTCGGGTCCCCCAGCCCGTGTCCAACTCTGCACAGCAGGATGAGGTCTGTTTCATCCTGGTAGTAACCATCTCTAAATGGCCACTGAAGTGACCAAAGAGAGAGAATCCTGCCTTCTTGATCACGGAGGGACTTTCCAAAGGAGAAACGCGATGAAGCGGTGTACTGCCAGCCTGGAAACAGACAGCTCCAAATGCAGCACAGCTCATCTTCAGCTTAATCCTCAAGCTTAATTACACCACATTGCTCATTAACTGTGTCCAGACAAACATGTTCGAAAGTACTCAGCTAGCACAGACTTCTTTCTGTTCCCAAGCAGTTTCTTACACCTCCCTTAACATAAAAAGCCTTTAGATCACCACATCAAAGATAAATGGCTGGTTTAAATACTACTCCATGCAGCACTCCATAACCACTGAGAGCACAAACAACACAGCGAAAGATGCAACGAATTCCTGATGCAGGGCTGCAGCAAAACCCAGATTGCCTTGAATCCACCAAGCCTTGCGTGAAAAGCCTTTCAGAGTGCCTCCACAGGTACCAGGGAGAGACAAGCCTGTGCTCTGTGGCGTCACAGCGCTGTGCCACGGCTCATCACGGCCGCCCCTCCATCCTCCGCCTGGCTCTTACCGCCTTCGTCAACTCTGCCCCGGGCCAACACACGCGGGAGGTGACATCGCTTCAGCCTGAAGGGCCGACCCCTTCCCCTCACACCAAATTAACTCGGGCAGTGTCTGAGCACTGTGTTACCTTTCCCCTTCCTGCCCTGAGATAACCTGAAACGGTAAAGATCCTGTGAAGAGGGAACGAAGTGACGTGCATTTTCCAGCCCTCAGATGTCAACACAGGCCCGTGCGAAAAAGACGCACAGGTAAACAAGTATGGAAAAGGATGTGTAGGTGGGAAGGTCTTGAGGGGAGCTGGGAGAGGTGAGGGAAGCTATTCTGGACCTGTGTAGGTTAAAGAGGAAATGTTATGGTTAAGAATTCCTAACCCTTCTCCAGAGACCCCTGGTTTACATTAATTATTCTGCTGCCTTGAGCACTCGGGGCCTCCTGCGAGCTTCTGACTATAAGTACCCAACTCCTCCGCCTACTCACCTCCAAAGAATCCTTCCACCGTGCTGGATCAACCCCCTCCGTGCAGCAAGGGAACTCGCAGTCAAAGCTCTCAAACCATACCCAGATGGGAATGGGAACCATCCAGAACTCCTTCCAAGTCACCAGCAGGTCCCGGAGAGGCAGAGGACTTCGCTGCGAGGAGGGACTGTTCCACAGTGCCTGGTCTCCCGCAATCCCTACTGCACTTTGCTCCCAGCAAAGCGAGCAGGACCCGGGAACAGGCCACAGCTAGTTCAGCTCACCTATATAACCCATTTCTCTTCCAAATAATGGGATGTGGCAAGTGTCTTTTTTCCCTCTGGGAAGCGGATCCCGCTCAGCCACTGCACTAGAAGCCATTTTGGGTCCCGCACAGAGTCACCCAACAAGCTGCCCAGGCACCCTGCGGGGCAACGGCAGAGCAGGAGCGGGTGCACTCGCCCTGCGTACCTGGATGGTAACGTCATCCTGACGGCTTTCTGCCATGCCCACACACCTCCCCGCAAAGCCCCCAGCTCCCCAGGGACAGGGACAGAGCTGGAGATGCCACATCACACCACAGAGGCCGAACAGAAACGCACTTGGCTGGAGTTACACCCTGTCAAGGTGCGGAAAAGGGCAGCAGCTCCCGGAAGAGCCGCGCTGTGCTTTGGCTCCCGCATCCCTCTTCCAGCCCCCAAACCACACTTCTCTTTCACAAGCAGGAAAGTTAATCTGAGCCACTTCTCACCCGCTCCCCTGACAGTCCCCATTCCCCTGCCCGTGGCACGAGCTCCCGCCGTAATCCGCTGGGACTTACCCCCGGCAAAGTCTTCTGTTCGTGCAGCGCTGTCTGGGCCTTGATGGCAGAGTCCCTGGCACAGTACGTGAGGAACGCACAACCTGCGGTGGCACACAAGCCTCGAGTTAGACGTGCAGTTGCAGACGCACATCCACGCAGCGATCCTCTCCGGCAACAGCAGGTCTCCGACGCAGGAGAACTACGGGTGCTGCCTGTTCCAGCAGCGCTCCATCCCGACGTTTCTGCTCGGGTAGAGAGGATGTGCCTAGGACGGCTCCTGCCCAGGGCCTGACACTTCACAGGTGTTTGAAACAGGCATCGAACAACGTGAGAAACAACAGCCCAGCGAATCGCAAGGTAACGCTGCCCGTGGGAGAAAGAGCCCGAAACACCAGGAGCAGGGGAGATGCAAGTATGATTACTGGTACAAAAAACAAATAAAAAAAGGCAAGGAAAGAGGGAAAGCGTCTGGGATTTTAGGTTCATATGAAAACTCCACATTCATGGAATCATGGAAAAATACAGAAGGGGAGGCTGGCTTTCTGTTCCATACTTACAATGGGCACAAACACGCATCTGCATGGCAAGGGAAACACAGATCAGCACAGCATAACACGCGCTGCAAGGGCCAACAAGATGGAAAGCACATGGAAAAGGCCAGATCCTGTTCTTCTTAGGCAAGATTTCACTCAACGCTGTAGCCTAACAGAGGAGCCAAGGGAGGAGGGGAGGAATTGTAACCCCTCCAGGAAGAGAAGAGATCATCTTTGGGTGCTCTGATGCTAAGAATAATCACATGAAACTAAGCAAAGGGAAAATTTGGCTGGTTATCAAGAAGCATTTCCTAGCAGAGAGAGATTTATTAGACTGTGGAATGATCTCCCCAGGGACGTGCCTGGAGCTCCGTCACTTGAGTTGTTTCAGATGAGGATGGGCAAAGCACTGGAGAATAGACTCAAATGCTAGAACGCATCTGACCCCCTCACTCACCCCCCTCCTGCTCACAGTGGCACTTCCCATCCGAAGCAAAGGCAGGACACGTCCCTGCAGCTCGTGGCTGACGTCCATGTCCGTACTGTTGTGCTGGGGCTGCGGATGCACTGTTATGGCCTGTTCTTTTGCCCCTGGCTTGGGATACTCCAAAGCCGCTTCAGTTCTCCACGGATCTGACGGCAGATACAGGGCAGGGGCTGTCTGGATCTCTCCCCTCTGCCCCAGGGTGACTCCATGGTACACACCACTTCAGGCCACGTGGAAGCCAGCCGCTCAGGACAACCCCAAGCCACGGCAACGAGACCATGCTGTTCTTCCACCCCGACTCCCGTCAGTAGCTGCAGCTAAGGAAATCACACCATCCTCACAGCTCTGGCTAGGCAAAAAAATCCTCCACGAACACCACAGAAGCATTACGTATCTCTAACAGGTAATTAAAGCTCCTCATTGCCCCGGTTTTGAACCAAGAATGCTGCACCAAGGCCAGGCGTGGGACCACCGGATAATTTAACAAGCGCAGCGAGGCCAGGAAGCACACAGGTCGCCTTCACTTCTCAGGGCAGAAGCAGCCAGCTATGCTGGGGGGGAGCAACACTCTGTTTTCACTCTCCCCTGGCAGACTGCTGTGATGGCAAGTGTCAGGAAAAGCCCAAACCCTTCGTCTAGCAGATCTGGAGGCCTGGTCACCCAAGTCCCAAAAGCAGATGCTCGCCTGATCCACCCGCTGCTCCGGTCTGACACTCTGCAAGTCACACCAAACCCAACCTAAGGTAATCGGGGTCAGGTTTAGCACACACGACTCTGACGTCAGGAGCTGGGAATAAGCAATTTATTCCACTGAGAGCTTCAATGCATTGGTACCATGTCCACGTGCAGTGAAGACACCATCTCTGCCCCAGGAGAATTCGCCATCAAACCTAAGAAAGCTACGGAGAGGAAGGAATCTACGTGCAGCTTCCTGCCGAGTTAAGCACTCCAGCCCAGTCCCTGAGCCTCAATTCCAGTGCTCAGGGACATCAAAACTAAGGTAACGTGCGCTGGCAGGCTCCAAAACCTCGGCCCATGGGAGGACAAGGATAAAGTGAGAATTGGGCAAAGGTGCATCATTTAGTGGGGATAAAGGAGACTCCTCACACAGGGACAGAGAGTTACTTTGCAAGGTACTGACATCGTGCCAGGGATTTGTAAAGTCCATCAACACCTACATCCATCAGCACCAATCCAAAGAAGTGCTATGAATCCCCTCCCAGAGCCCTCCAGTCCTTCTCTTCCCTACAGCAAATGAAGCCCTAAATACCGCTCATCTTTTGGGTGCTCAGGTATCTGTAGCAAGAGGCACCAGCCCCTGGGGACAGAGCTGCCCTGCAGCTACGGAGCCCAAAGATGCTTCACCCCAACCTCCTGCTTCACTCCCAGGGTAATCCTTGCTGCTGCTCTGCTTTTCAAGGATGCGGGTATTTGCTCAAGAGGAGACAGTTTGTATTCCCTCCCCGTACTCAAGCGTGAACAGCACTTAGCAGCCTCTAACAAGGGGCTGTGTCGGGGATGGCCTGGGACAAGCAAGCCTACAGGCACAGGACAGCCCTGCCCACCGCTCCATCCCAGCGCTCTCCGTGTCTCCAAGCTTTCAGGACATTCAGCTCATTCATTTCACCTCATTCCTGTTTTCTGGGAGGCTGTAATGGTGGGACCTAAAGAGATCAGCTACCTCCTTTGGAAGCATGACCGCTGCCCTCCGCAGCCGAGGTTTCGGAGGGAGGATGCAGGAGTCAATTCTCTTCTCTCTGTAAGTCCTGGTCAGAAATACAGAAAGGGGTTTGCAGAAACACTACACTTTATGCCTAATTGTATATACAAACATCTGGGAGAAAGAATCTTCCTTCCTGAAGAGGCATTCTCTCTTGCCAACTAACTCTTCAGCTCCTCCTTAGGCTGCACCAAGCCAAGCACCAGGAGCTTCCCACAGCCCCCCCGTGTCCCCTGCCTTCGCTCAGCTGCCTGAAGCTTCCAGAAGTACCGGAGGCTCAAGGAAAGCCGTGTTTTCTCAGCTAGGAAGGGTTTCCTTGCTGTGACACAACCCTGCTTACCATGTCTTTCATGGGTTCTTCAGGCTCCTCAAACTTTTGAGCCTGACAGTCGCCCAGGGGCGACTCAACCACGAGATGTCCTCAGGGGGCAAAGGGGCCTGGCACTCTCCCCACGTCTTCTCACTTCCACAGTTCCTCCTTTAGTTAACAGCAAACTAAGGCTGACAGGCTTATGCCCCTTTGGGCGCTGCTAACACCGAGTCAGAAATGCCTCCTGAGATACGGGACGTGGTGTTGGAAGTGCTCGGGGTGTTACAAAGCGCTGGCCTTGAAGGTCCTGGGCACCCCAACCAGGCGGTGTGGGTGATCCAGCCACAGACCAGGGAAGCGCAACAGCACCCAGAGCATCTACACAATGAACCCATTACAAGTCCTAAATGGGGGAATTTGATCCCCAGCTGCTGCTGGAGGGTGAGAGCCGTGACCACGGGGTGGCCAGGGACAGCTCCATCATCATCTGCGTCCTCCAAGGACTGACTCATCACCTTCTACATGATTTCTGAGTCCAGATTATGGCTGTTATATTGACACAGCAAACCATGTATTAAGATCTGGCCTGATCTGCAGGGGGTCCAGGTGATTAGCAATAATAAGTTGTATTCTGAATTCTGTATCACACTACTTACAGACTGTACTATAGCACTTGTAGAAATCCCGTGCCATTCTAATCAAATTCTGTGCTAGACTGACCATAAAATTCTGTTAAGAAAATAATGCTGTAGGTGTAACCATGACTTAGTGCTGTCATCCCTCTGCCAAGGATCCCTGAAAGAACCTGTGTTCCCCCTTAGTGTCAGGGGACACCACCCCATGAGCTCCAGGAGGGTTTCCAGCTCCCTGTAAGCAGAACCCAGCCCAGTCCCACTGGGAAGAGACTGCAAAAAAAATAAAGGGTATGATGTGCTTGACTCTCCCTACAAACCAAGCATTGACTCCAGGATTTCCAGTCCCTTTGGATCCTAAGCATTACTCCAGAAATCAGCAGTGTAAAGCCTGGAGCAAGGAAAGGCTGTCCGTTGGCAGAGAGAGGGGCCTCGAGACTCAGCTTAGCGTTAGATATCACATTGGATACTTCACCAGAGGAAGCATGGAGTCGGCCAGGAGCTTATCCGCCAGCCTGCAGCAGCTGAGGCAAAGCTCAGCTGCCAGCGAGGCAAGTCAAGCTGAGGTGTTACTGCCCTTGGAAGAGCCACCCGTCTGTCCACACACTCCACGCACCCTGCGAGAGGGCTGCACATCCCTGCCATTCCCCTGCAGCTCGCTTCATATCCCACACTCCAGAATCTCTCCCCTTTCCTTACCACGAGCACTGCTAGAAAAGCCACCCAGGAGAGTCGACACTCGTGAAGGAACTGCCGGATCCCAGAACACGAGGCCAAACGTTTCCGCCTGATTCTCCCTGCTCGGTCTCCTCTGGCCCATTCCAAAAGCCTCCCTGCTTTTCCCACGAAAATATCAGCTATAAGACAAACACTTCCATTAACATGCAAATGTATCTGTGATTAACATAAATAGAAAAACTGCCTCATGAATAATATTAGGAGGCTGGAACAGTATCAACTATCAGCTGTCAGGTTGCTGAGACACCAACAGTCAGGGACTAACAAAACCATTTCGTAACAGTGCTGGTGTTTCTAGCAGGTTTGTCAGTGAATTCATCAGTTCTCAGCACCTGCCCAGCACAGCCCTGGCTAGCTCCTGGGCTCCGCAGCCCAATTCGCACCCTCCTGCTCCTGGCAGGCCTTTTCCACCCTTCCTTCCTCCCTGGGGGCAGAGGCAGGTGCTGCTCAGCCCCGTGTCAAGCTCCAGGGGACTGCCAGAGGAGCTGCTGGGCCTTCCCATCGCTGCTGGCTTCTCTCACAACTGCTTCTCCCCATTGAGGGAAAGAAAGGGAAAAAGCAGATGGAAGCCACATGCGAGCTGTCAACTGGATCTCTGTAGATCAGGGAACACGGGGAGAGAAAACCGAACCCGCTGTTCCACTGCCCCAGAGAGGTTAGTGCTTCGTACGGCACGGAACGGATGCACAGCTATCCGCGCTTGCCCAAGACTTCCTGGAGGGAAGAGAGCACCCACAACCCCTGACCAACACCTGCATCCGCTCCACAGCATCAACCAAAGGGATGTATTTATTTTGCTGCAGGAATCCTGCATTTAGTAGCAGGTTAATGTCAGCCAGATCTAGAGAATACCAGTGCTGCCCCTCTAATTTCCATATCTGAGTGGCAGATCCCTAGAATCCATCTCCTGCCTGGAACCTGACCTCAGACCACGCAGTCTATATTTAATACGTCAACTGAAATTAAATGTGCAATTGCCTCTTGCCTCGGGGGCCCGTTCTCCTCCTCACCGGCCCTGAAACCTGGCAACTCGCTGTCAGACGGCAGCAGGTTTGGACTCAATCTCTCGCACACCCAGACACACGAGCTATTGGCATTTTGGTTCTGAAGTCCCAACCAGACATAATTCAGCTAAATCCGAGCCAGCCCTTATTCCACAGGCTTCAACGAGGAAGTGTTTTCCTCTGCGGAGGGGTTAAATTTGGCCTTTTGTTTGGAAATAAACTTGTCTCTCGTTCTTTGTCCAGCGCGGAATGGTTCCAGTTACCACAGCACGCCGTTTTTCTTACCTTTCCTCCTAAACCCGAAGCCAGAGGCACCAGGACTGAGGGCAGCTCCGGCTCCCTCCAGCACGCACCAACCCGCGACCCCATCGCAACCC
>NW_010265122.1:0-33761 GCF_000690775.1 Eurypyga helias | reverse complement strand
GGGCGAGGGGCCCGGCTCTGGCCTGGCCTGGTCAGGAGGGCCCGGCGGAAGGTGAGGCCAGGGCCGAAGGCCAGCCCTGGCCAGGCCGGTGTGATGTTAATTCGGCTGGTTTGTACGGCTGAGTCGAGGCCAGGTTTTCCCAGGCCGGAAGGTCCTTTGTTAAGCTGGAGGGTGGCTCCACGTTGAACACAAAGGTTATTTAGGAGCGGCTCGCTGGCTTCTCGCAGCCACAGCCATGTCGGAGGGGTGCTGAGGCTCAGCTTGGCACTGACAGTAAAGCTGCTGGGTTCAGAATGGGACTGTAAGACACTAAATTAGATCTTGGGGAACCCTGCTTTTCATATATGTGTGTGCGTGATGCATTTACATAACACTAGAATTCATTTCAGCAGAGAAATGAGGGAGAAAAAAAAACCTTTTCCATTTAAAAATCTCATTTCCTTGAGTGACCTGCGAGTTTTGTTCCTTAATTGCCCAGAGATTGTAGCCAGCCACAGTGCTGAGCTCTGCATATGTTACATGGCCTGTGGCACGCATAAAAATTGCAGTCCCATATTCTCTGTTTCATGGGGATGCACTGAAAACCCAGAAGCTCCTGGTAATGATTCACAACTTCAGGTTTGTTTTACTGTGTGGAGCAAACCTCAACGTTGTGGCCAAACAAATAAACTGGAAAGTTTAGGGCAGATCCACATGTAAGAGGGTAAATTATGCAGGCCGGCCCAGTCTCCACTAGCAACATGGGGAAATACTAGCTGCAGGTTTTTTTGACCACAAAGGGCACAATAGGCGCAAGGGAGAATGAAGAAACATGGCACAGAAATAAAAGGGTTGATGGGAGGTAAGGGGAGAAAAACTAGAATGAATTTCCCTGAGTCAGTAAAGCAGAAAATAATTGTTACTGTGGGGATCGACGCTGAGAAAGTCTGCAGTGATTAGACTGCCAAACTTTAATAAATTGCGACTTAATGTGGTCTAAACAACAGTGTTAAAGGGCTTTGCACCAATGAGTGGAGGCTATGAACAGTGCAAAGACTTAAGAAGCCTTTTTTTTCCTTTCCAGAACCACTCACAGAGTTTAGATGCTGCTGTGTCTGAGAACCCAGCTTCAGAAACGTAAGACTTGTGTTTCAGAGAGGCTGATAATCAACAGCTCTGATTAAAGGTGATAGATACGGTGACAGAGCCTAAAGCAATTACCCCAGACACAGAACCTAACCTGGAGGGTGTGCTTCTCCACTGTCTTAGGTTTTGGGTAGCCATTTGTAACAGCAGAGTAGGAATTGCTTTTGATAGTGTTTTACAGACAGGTAGGGGATGTAAATACATTAAAATGAGAGGTGTGGGGAGCACAAATCTGTAAGATGTGTAACCTTTCACAGAACCATTGCCCACCAAATTTGGATACAGGTTTTCAGGTGGGAGATAGATATTTCTTTCCGAGGGAGGAGGCCCACTTTTGGGCTGTTCAGTCAGAAGCACCTTAGGTTTGTTAATTTTGACTCAAATATTTAGGATCTTTTATGTAGTTGGTTTGTTGTTGGGTTTTTTTTTGACACAAATGCTGTCTTAGGAGCTTGCCAACAGCTAGTCACTAGGCCCATAATTCACCATTTCTGCAGTTAAGCTAACGCAACAGAGCAAGATTAGAAAACAAACCTATTTTGGTATTTTTTCTTTAACCTAAATGATTTCTGTGATCCAGTTCAGGATACAGCAGCTTCTAAAACTGTTATATATTCGCAACTTTGGAGGTGACGAAGTGTAGCAGCCAGGGCAAAGAACAGAGAGAGAGGTATTTCGTAACTGGCCTTACCTCCGAAGAGAATGTGATGTGTCTCTATGACAGTTATATACAGCCTGATACACAGTTCTGCATAGCCTGTTCCTGGCTGCAGATCTTAGGGATTTCGTCTTCCTTGCCACCATTTACGGCCCCGTGGTTGTGCTGCCGCAGCTGTTAGTAACTGCTCTGGGGATCAAACCAGTGCTTGGATTAAAAGCAACACCGTTTTTAGTTACACTTTTTTTTAACCGAGACCAGTTCATTTTTCCAGTTTACTGTGTGGCCTTACGTACTGTTGTGCTGACACAGCTGTTGAAAATGTACCTTTTCTGGTGGCAAAACAGGATATGGGAATTCCTACTGTTTTTGCTGGCTTGCTACCAAAAACGGGGGGCTGTATGTGAAACCACCCTGCCCCCCCAGCTTCCCTGAAAGCAAGGCCAGTTGCTGAAATCTGGGCAATTAAAAAGAGAAGCTATTTCTGAGCCTCAGGGAATGTCTGATACCTATAGTTAGCGCGCTGCTTCGCTCTGTTGTTCTCTTGCCTGGAGAACAGAACATTTTCTTGACATGTTTGAAAAGTAACTCAGGCCACTGCAGTTATTCATCTGTAAGTTGTATTTGATGTATGTCCAAAACTGTATTTTTCAAGTGAGTTCCAGTGAATGCAGTAATAGTAGAAATCTTTCAATGGGCTTTTTGTTTAGTGAAATAAAACGAACAGTTGTTTATCACTGTGTGGAGTGTTTGGTATGCGGCCAATAATAATTTAGTAGTTAGTAAGAATTCTGCTAAAACATACATACTTATCTTGCTTTCTTTTCTTGAGTTCCTGCTTTCTTCCATGCAAGAAATTATTCCAGCAGTCTTAACGGCTGTTCCGTCACCCTTAAGTGAAATCTGGAATGCTGTAAAACCTCATTTACCCTTTTCTGTCTCTCCTTGTATAGCCTTGCTGTATTCCCTAGACCACCTTAGATAATGTCTTTTTTAGCTTGGATTTAAGGCCATAAAAAGCTATGAAGCAATAATATACGCACTTGTGTGATGAAGAATTTTTGTGTGGTTTTTCCTCAGGCCTTTCCCCCTCATCCAACCTGTGTGTACATGATTAATGATCTCTCTTTGATCAAGCTTCTACATGCATTGGCACTGCAAGTTCTGCTTTGTATAGTTATGTTCAGGCATCTGGATTCCACATGGTAATTTCTTTAGTTTTTTATCTAGTGTCTTCCTTCGCGTAAATGGCAAACTGAAAGAAAATCGTAGAAAAAGACCTTGCATGGTATCTTGAAATAACATCGATGCAGACCTTGAGTTCTTGCATCTCCTACAAAGTTCATGCAAGTTGCAGCTGCTCAGCATCACTCAGGGTTAGGTATTTGATTTCCTGTTCTTTGCATTAATGCCTTTATTCAATCTAAAGCAGGTGCCATATTCTTATTTGCAGATGTATTTTTCTTTCCTGGATAAGGAATTCAGATAAGACTATTACATTCAGTAAAATGGTTATCTGTAACCATGACATACTAGTGGGTAAAATAAGCTGGTCTTTCCAGCTAAAAGAAGCTTTGTATAGAACACTGTGCATTATCGTGCTGAATTATGGATTTGATGAGAAACAATAGCGCAGACTCTAATCTCGGTTTGTAAATCCAGGGTCATTCAATTTATTTCAGTGATATTTTTTTTTTGTCTCTGTAACAGTTTAATTAAGAGCAGACTTTGGTGCTGAGATGATAATCCTGTTCTTGGACCAGGAGCAACACAGAGTCAGCGCGGTTATACAGGTCTAAAAGAGTGCTAACGAGGAGTTAGTTACATGGCAATTATTACTGCAAGGAATGCTTAATGCTTAAAGAAGGAGATATAGTCACTTCTTTCAAAATAGCTTCAACCCAGCCTGCAGTAAAATTAAGGAGAAGGCATGGGCATGGTGATTATACATTCCATTCTTGTGTGTGTATGGTCTAAAACAACTTGGGATTTGTACTGATGCAAAACTTCAATCACATGGGGTTATTTTTTTCTTTGAAAGGGCATTTGTGTGCCTAAGGATGCAGATAGATCTTGAGTAGAGTAAGATCTGAGGTCTTTGACATCCCACTGGCTTCTGAATCTCAGTACCCATGAGAACCGAGTCTGCAGTCAGAAGCAGTTCGTGCTCCTGGATGCGTTACAACATGCCAAACCGAGCCACAGGTTTTCACTCCACAGCTCCTGAAGGAGCACAAAAGATGCTGCTCCTTTCTATGGGTTTTATGTTTTAAACAGCTTGGCTAATGGTTTTGCCAGATTGAGCCATACATAATTACAGCGATGTTACTTTTCTATTTCTTTTGTACACAAGCATTTTATTGAGTGATTCAGACTCATACTGTCCTAACAGGATAATTAAATATTGGTGTCAGTTGTTAAAATACAATTAGTGACAATTAAGGCTGTATAAGGACTGGGATTTTGGGGCCTTGTCCTGGTGCCTGTCCCAGCCAAGTTACAACTTCGAGTCAGGATGAGACCTGGGTGCCTGTTATTATCCTTGTTCCTTTTCCACAGTGCCGGTGCTCCTGTGAAAGGAAGCACACTCCAAACACATCCCAGATCAGGACCACCGGTGGGCCTGCAGCCACGGGCACACTGTGGTCCACCCTTCCCATACATTTTAGCTGTAGCTTTTCCTAGGGCAGCATTGTTTCCTTGTTTGCCTTAACCATCAGAAAAAAACCTGTCATTTAATATGGTCTAATCTAATCTCACCGTGTGTTAGGGAGTTTATATATGTGCGTGTCAATAGCCGTTACACTAGCAAGAGGGTTATTGCTACGTTTGGCCGTGTTGGCAGCCTGGTGTTAACAGAAACTGCCCTTTCATTTTTGGAAGCTGTTTTGACAGTGTTCTTGTTAAGCTCTTTGCTTTTGAAAGCTAGAAAAATGCATCCCTTCCTGTTAAGTGGTCAGTTTACTCCCTTCAGCATAATAACATATTCAAATTAATGTGCTGTCATGCAAGAGACATATGTTAGCGAGCAGACGCTATACTGTCATAACGTTGACTGTTGAGATTTGAGAACGAAATAGCAGTCCTCGTGATGGCCTTCAGGGAAAAGAAGAACACATCTGGTAGCCAGCTCATGAACCGGCATTGGAAGCACTCTGGAAGCAGACAGACACTCTGAGCATTAACTGCTCATGGATTTTGTATCAGCATTACATGAAGTTTCAGAGCATGCTTAAGATGGGGTTAGATCATCTGCTGGCACACGCACTGGAAGCACATTGATTTCTTGCATTAATCTTTAAATAGCAAAGCTTTTTATTTGCTAGGCGTGACTTAAGGCTGGTTTACCTGTGCTGTTCATGCTGCCATGACTGATGTAACTGAAGAGTACAAAGCACCACAATGGAAAGTGAGATTAGGTGCTTACAGCGATACCTTCCCCGGTCCTCTGGAGCAGTGTCACTGCTTCTGGGGCAGAAGGGCTTTTGGTACTTTTAACTAAATTGAATTCTAATTCTGAACTACATGCCTCGGCCCAGTTCGGATGGAAATTACCTCCTTCTCAGCCTGCAGAAAGGAAGACGTGAGCAGTTCCCAGTCTGCTGTAAAGCTTGAACCTTCCTGGCAGGTGAACCCTGCCCACTGCTTGCTGAAGTGAGAGAGTAACACGCTTCCCCTTCCCCCATGCTGTTCTGCCAGCAGCGACCTGCAGCAGGTGGGAAACAATAACTCTTGCTGTTTGCAAAGTAAATTCATGCCTGTCCCTAAAGTTGCGCAGCCTCGTTCGAGTGGACTCTTGATCTAGCTGTGTCAGTACATGAGGCTGGCAGTCCCAGCCACTTGTCATTGCCTTTTCCCAGGAATGAATGCGCTCCCATGATGTGTTTGCAGGGATGCTTGTGCCCCTTAACCCACTTCAATCAAACTGGGTTAGCAAAAACCTCCTACTTAATCCATTTAAGCTAAGTCTGGCTCAGGTTGACCGAAGTAGGTTAGGGGGTGTCCACACGAGCCACTCTGCAGGCAGATCTGAAGAGGTGGTAATTTCCACGAGATGAAGTAGGACGGGCTGAGCAGGGGGAGCGGATCTGAATCAGCAGCTTCTCCCATCCTCTCAGCTGTGGGCAGAAGAGGACGCAGGCGTGTCGGGCAGCTCAGCTGGCAGGCAGAACTTGGGAAGCCACAGCCATGCAGCTGTTTTCCCATATACCCCTTCCCGTAGTTACAGCCGTAGAAAAACTTAGTGCAGAGGAGCTGTTGCCGAGATTGCTCAGCAGACTAAAGCCTCTGCAGGCTCCTCAAGCTCTCCTGTTGGAGCATTTGTCCTTGGTCAAGAGTCGGCGTGGGTGAAGGCCCAAATTATGGTCAAATTAGTGTCACAGTGGATTCTTGGCATTTGCATTGCCAATTCCTGCCACAACTGCACGCACGTTCCTTTGATGCTGACAGTACAGCAGCTTCCTGTAAAAGCCGTCTGATACAGAGCTTGGGTAGCTATCGGGCTCACAGGCCCACGTAAAGCATACGTAAGAGCTGGGATCTGTGCTGGAAAGGGCTCCTTTACTTCCAGCGTGATGCTGCTGTTACTATCCTTGTCACGGAGATCGCAAGCATTTACCCGGCCCTTTGGTTGGCTTCAGTCTGCAGAGAAATTTTAACTTCAAGTCTGTAAGCTTAGCGTTTTCATAAGATGTGGACTACATTAAAAATATGAAGGGAGATCTAGGTAGTGTGGAGGAGTGGGGGCAAGGAGAATATCTGTACAAATTACATGCCAGGGCTGTGAAGGATATTGTTGAAGGATATTGTGGCGGGTATGTGTTGAAGGGATAACTACTGAACAACAAGATTTGAAAGGTGCCCTAACAATTGCATTCTTGCTGAGGTGTTTTCCTCTCTCCATTAGCAACTTTTACTGATCTCGTTGGGGTTTTTTATGCGTATAAAGTAAGTCAAAGGTTGAAGTGACCTTGTTACTTCAGGAAAAAATGACAAAGTTCCCTCTTCTTTCAGATGAGGCGGAGGTTTAGAGGTCACACAGATACCAGAAACACATAGGCAAGGGATGTGAACAAAAGAGGAAATAAACATTCACCGCTCTCATCATTTTAGGGCCTGGAGAAAGAAGAGGGGCCTTCAGGCCCCTGACGCTGACCCTCCTTCCTTGTCTCCTTGCCTCTTACCCACTCCTGGCTGGAAGGGAGAGGAACCGGGAATGGTAGTTGCATGTTTTCTGAGGAATCTCTGTACCAGTTCTCTATGTATAAGGATGCAGCCAATCTGTGTCCCCCTTATGCAGCACAAAGAGATGAGGCAGGGCAGTGCATCTGCTCATACATATTTCAAATCCCCTCTTTTTTTTTTTTTCCTTAGGGTTGTTTTCACTTTTATTTTAAAACTGTTAGGGTAAATCTGGCTGCCCTAAAGCTAGCTCCTCTTCTATATAGTTTACTCTTGTTGATTTAAAAACAAGAATCATGAGAAAGATTTGCCAGTGTAGCATTTGCTATGCAAAATTTACATGCAGCTGCTTTGAACTAAATTCCCAGCAGAAGTGAAAGGATTTTGAGGCTTCCAGATCTTAGCAGACTACTTTTTTTTGCAGACAGAAATCTGTATGATATGTACTTCTCCAGAGATCCCTCCCAGCCAGTGAGGACTGTACTATCCTTCTCCTACCCCACGGAGACATATTATCAGCTTTTGGGGGGGTTCCTTCTGGACCTAAAAAGTTAATTAGCTCTGCTTGCGAATGTCTGCCACTGAAGTGACTGATTACTTTTTGGAGGGAAGGAAAACTCTTGTCTCTAGTGTTGAAAACAGCAAAACCATGCAAATTTGTCTAAGTTTTGATGCTTATTTCTCTTCTGTGGGGCAACATTCTTCTCCAGATGTAGGGCAAATTTTCCAGCAGTTCAATTTCAGTTTCTGGAGCTGTAGGTTAAATTGTACATCTAGTCTTATAGATGGAGAATGTGATCAGGAGTGTTTGAAGGCTGTTTGCAAATCAGATGCTGGTAATTTTGAGTAAGACAGTCTGACCCTGCCCGACTCCAGCCTGACCAGTTTCACAGAAGCTGGGAATCCATTGACACTGATAGTTTTTTTGGGCAATGAAACCATGATCTAATCCAGGGCCAGAGTGGTGAACAAGTGGTTTGCTGTTTAGACATGTAAGGTAAGTAACGCAATTAAGGTAATGCAGGCCACTTACAGGTGAGGGGAAGATGTCTCCTGCGTTGACACAGAATCCTCCTCACTCCTCACTGGCACTGCTATAACTTCAGCGTGTGGACGCTTTTCTCCTTAGGAGCAGGATCAATTTGATGCCCCATAAATCTTATTAGGTATTCCGTTCATTCCTCAGAGAAGTATCATGAGGGTTAATTATTTCTCTGCTCTGACTCAGACAGTGATTTTGTGCCAGAGGATTCTGGCAGTAAGTATAATCCTAGTGATACCCTCAGTGAGGAAACCATTGTTAACGATGTTGATGAGAAAGCGCTAATGGAAGCTGAACCAGAGCCTGATATAGAAACTGAGAGACCTAAGGCAAACAAAGGAAAGAGGTTGGAAAACCTTGCTGTTTGCTGCCTTCCGCAGCAGATCTTATGAAAAATAACTCTTTGTCTTCTTCCCCCTTCCCCCCTGCATCTGAACACAGGCTGCAGAATGGCTCTCCTGAGGCTGAGCTGTGCTGGAGGGAGGGAGGGAGATGTGCTGCTGAAGTGCTGGTGCTGGTGCCGATCCTCATTCCCCTGGGAAGACACGCAGGAAGCAGGTTTCAGTTAGCGTTAAGTGTCCCTTCAGCAAAAGGGGGCTGCCAGATGGGGCTGAGGCCCTAGCTCTGCCCAGGCTCCAGCAAGGCATCGCTCCAGAGCCAGGCAGCGCTGTGAATTATAAACACGTTGGCTGTGTTGCTCTATTTAGGACCGGTGCCCTGGAGTTAGATGTTGCATGAATAAAATGTGGTTTCCATACTGTTTTTCTCTATCAGTATTTTATAAACTCATGATGAGAGACCAATGATAACTACCTGCTGTGAAACCGTGCTGTGAGGGGCAAAAGGGCTCCTTGTGCGAGCACGGAGAGCTAAGCACAACTTAGCCCTTGAAAAGTTTTCCCTTATTCCAAAGCGATTAGTTTCCTCTCCTAGTCTGGTGTGGTTTCCAAGGTCCAGTTTAAACACATACAATGACATAGGATAGATAGCTATTTTCCATACATGGCACTGGTTGTTCAGCAGAAAGCATTCATTGCTTTAAGACAGTACTGAAAGGGATTCTGTTCTGCACTCCAAGAGAGAAACAGGCAGGATTATCTTGGGTCACATCCTTCTTCTGTTAGTCAAATGGTGAAACCAGACATCTGAGTTGTTTCAGTCTGTGACCTTACCCTGTGCTTCCTGACAGATCTCACAGCTTTTCAGTTGTCCCTAGTTTATATGCAGGATTCTTCAGTCCCCCCTGGCAATCTGCATTCTTTCTCGAGGTTTTTCCTGGTATCTTGGGCCCTTGGGAGATCACTGCCTTGCCTTGGTTTCTATGTGGCTGCATAGCTAACCACTCCAGTAATTCACTGCCTCCCTCTGGATCCCTCTGCTAAACAGACTTAAAGGTATTCATGGCCTTCTCCAATGCTGCTTGATGCTATTCAACCTATACAGGGTTCTTTCAACTCGCATTCTTCCTGGATGCCTCCAGAAGCAGAACAGCAGGCTCCAACATTTCCTGACACTGTGGCCCTTTATAGCAACCAGCAGTTTACACATTTGTCATTCAACTCACAATCTGCTTCACTGTTTCTGGCATCTTATGGTTGCTCTCTCATTCTCTAACAAGCTATAGCCTTCTTCAGGCTCAGCAGCTGCTCCAAGAAGGTTCCTAAGGCTGGGGAGCTTTTTTTTTGCTGAAAACATTTTTCAGATTCTCCCTCATGCTGTCTAGCAATGATTTTTTTTTTTCTATTTTGTGATGCAGTATGGTTTTCCATGGCATATTTCTAATTGTTTCTTCATTTACCTTTATTGGTCCCTGATCTCCAGCAGCATGTGTTATTCCTCATAAAATCTGGACACTCTATGACTGCATTATTTCCAACATCATTGTAGCTGTACCAAGCAGTTGTACCTCTTCTTGATGCAGTTGCTTTCAGTAACATTCCCTTGTGATAGCTGACTGTCTTTTGTGTCCCCAGCAGTTTTCAGCCTTCTCTGGTTTTCATCGTCATCCCGAGGCTTGCATCTCGTAGCATTGTGAGGCTTTCTCAGACAGCTCTGTCACGATGATGTCTCCTCTGGTTTTCTGTATCACCCTGGGACCTTTCTTAACATACATATCTTATTCAACTTCCCTTATGTCCCACAGCACTACATAGGCTTTTCCTACATCCTCAGCAACTTTCATGGTACTCTGATGTCCCCTGGCTGTTATCTGGCTCCCTTTGATCTTTCCCAGCTGAATCGCAGCACTCTCTTAATATCCTCCTCTATATCTTCTATGAGCTTCACAAGCACCTCTAGCTCGCTAATGATTATTTCCACATTCTTTTTTAAGTTTCACTCAAAACATTTTCACTCATCTACAAATGTTCACCGTCATGCAGACTGGCTGGTAAAGTAGCAGTTCATCCACTTCGTTTCTCTGAAAACATTTTTTAAAAGCAAATAGGTAACTCTCTTAATGAACTGTGAGAACAGGAGATTGTTACAGCATTTGCAGAAATGTATATGAAATGTATAAGTCTGAGGCTCTTTTACCAAGTGACTAAAGGAAGGTAAGGATTATACCACCGTGAGCTTTCCCTGTGTGTGAAGACCCTGCAGAGAATAAGACTGGCAATGTTTTTGAAAATTCGATCCGTAATAGCAGTGCTTTTGCTTCTCTTTGATAAGATGCATATCACTGTTCAATGCAAATTCACCTAGTAATATTTGTAAAGTACTTGAAGTTTTTGGGTGATGGGTACTGTGGAAGTTTAGGCTGTTACTATTCTTACATTAGACATTTTTACCCATGATGTTTAATAAGGAAATCCTGAGTTGGATATGATAAAACAGTTTTTGCTGGTCTGCTAGTTGGCCTCAAAACCTGTTTGAGGTTCGAAGTTTTCAAACAGAAAAAAGAGACAGATGCTGAAGTTTACAAAGCTGTCGCATTAGCTTCATTCTGATACCACCTTTTTGAAAAGATACGATCTAAGTTACATTTCATATTAGCTACTCATGTCGTAGCATCACCACCATCATCAGACTCATCTCAGCAGCATAATGTAAGCCAACTGCATCCATTCTATGTGAATATCATTATAGAGTGAACATTTCTTCCTCATAAAAATTCCAATGCTCAATTTTTTTTCCTTGTCCCCAGTGCTTAGATTGCAGTAAGAATCCTAAAATAAGTTTGTTCCTGCTGTTTGTCTTGTGCAAACATGCGCACCCGTTCCTGGTTTCCACTGACAAAGACTACAGAAAAATCCACGTGATGTAAACTGTACAGTAGTGCATTACAGTTTTATTTAGTTCCTTAGTCAACCATGCTTTTAGTTACACCCAGCAGTAGACGCCATGTTTAACTCTGCAAGGGCTGCGTGCTTATGTGCTTACTTTATTTCCTTTACTGCTGAAGTTCTAAAGCAGTCAACAGTACTTTAAATACGGATTTATTACTGCTTACATATCACTGAACTGCAGTGGAGGGAGGATAAAAATGTTACTGAGTACAGTGGGGTCAAGTTCTTTTTGCATGAAAGGACCGTTTAGCGAAAGAGGAAGAAACTGAACCTGGTGCCAGCTATTTTTGCACTAGCCAAGTCTTGTCATTGAAACTGCACAGGGGCTGTGCTAACTTAACTCTGCAGTAGGGTAAGGTAAACTTAAACTTCCAGATGTACGCTTCCTCGGGCCCCTGGTCCTTCCTGCAGCCCTTTCTGGGACAAGTGCAGAAGCCGTGTCAGCCAGGCAGGCAGCATTAGGTGAAGTCTGTGATGGTTGTGACCACTCTGGAGAACCTAATTCAGCGAGTGATCCACATCCAGTCATGGCCTACCTGCGTATACAGTTTTTAGCATGAAGGCTGAGCTAGATCTGGCAGCTTTTAGAACCTGGAAGTTTTGAGAGGAAAGGAAAAAGGAAATACATTGAATATAGTCTATATTACTTTTGCATCAGATAGATGTTTCTTTTATTGTTTTTCTTTAGTAGGAATTTCCCTGGCATGAAGGATTCTCCTGTTGGTGCAGGGCGGGCTCAGCCGCCTTCTTTCCAGATACAGGCTACCATATTGGAGGCTGGAGAATAACCATAGAAAAAATCAAGCTTGAATGAGGCTCTGGAAGTAATTTGGTCCAAGCTCCATTCCAAGCAGGGTGAAGTAGATGAGGCTGTTCTCTGATAATCCTTCTCTGATAGACGGCCCATGGTGAAAATAAAACCATTATGTTTAAATTAGAAAAGCATTTCTTAAACTTCTTGTGACCATAGCCCTCTCCTGAATCATAGCCCTTCCCCAAGATTTTCCTGAGTGCAGCAGCACTTCTGCCCAGACTAGGGAACAGCTAACTGCTGCTAACGGATAGCAACAGCTCAAATTCCTGCAAGGTGAGGGAGTGAGAATTGATTATAATTTACTCGCTTGAAGTGTGAAGATCCATTTCTTTGCCTTGGAAGAACCGCACTGCAGTGAGCAGTTAGATGTGCTTGCATAAGTACTTGCAGCCAGTGCTCGTGTCCATATCCTGCAGAAAACGAGCAGCGTCTTGTAAGTCAATTAATTGCTGTTCTCTATCTTGGTTTTTACTATATTTTTTTTTTCCTTTCTGTAATTTACCTAATTTTTTGGTTCATACTTCCTAGTTAAGAAGGAAAGTAATTTTTCTCTGTCTTAAATGTTTCAGACTCCTTGTGATTCTGTTTGAATCCTTTTTCATTGGGAAGGATACTCTGAGCTGTCTTTGGCCTAGCACTGGATAAGTACCGCAATGAGAGAACTCCTGGATAACAAGCGGATTGCACATGGGCGTTGCAAAGCTTCCTATTGCTTTTGCTTTGTGGTTTGCCTGATGGTTGATGTTGCAGCATTACCTTTCCAGTGCTCATTCTCTCTTTAGGCTCTGTATTGATATTTCTCCCAATAAATGATAAATCTATTTTTGTGAGCATCTTGTGACAATCGGCTCAAGTGACCTACGTCACCGAACAGATTGAACGAATCTAGGCTAGATTCAGAATAGTAAATTAGAGGAAGAAGTCTCCACTTTCAAATAGCAACCACAGATTAATCTGGACAAAGCTTTCAGAAACTTTGAAACAAAGTCCTTCAGCTTCTACTTCGTATGACAACTGTCCACTTAAAATAGCGTGGAAATGAAAAAGAAAGGAAGCGGTGACAGTAGGTTCAGCCTCTCTGAAACACACAGAACCCATCAGTTCTCAGCATCCGCAGCGTTATAAAGCAGTTCGGAAAAGAAAGGAAGAATAACTTCTGCAAATGCAGCCAGAGAGGGAAGTTTGAGCGAGCCCTGGATATAATTACCTGAGCTGGAGTCCAGCCAGGAGAATGCTGAGCTAAGGAACAGTAAAGTCCTGACTCTGCACAAGGGATCTAGACAAATTTAAAAGAAACTGCAATAACAGAAGTGGGATTTGAGCACCTGGGAAGACGTTTGAGAGAGTGAATGAATACAAACGAAGGCCTCTAAGGAGTCTGATAGGAAACAAAAGGAGCAAAATCAAGAACAGAGGAGTGTAATGGTGATATATGTGGCACTGCCTTACGCTCAGTCGGCGCGACCTGGTAAAATTGTATCCTGTCCATGATCTAAGAGAACAAACTTCTCTGAGTTCATTTAACCCTCTACCCAAGCCAAACCACATGAGCGAGGATGAAAATAAGACAAGTTATCTCTGTTGTGTTCTTAAATAGCGATGAATAAGAACTGAGTCAGACCTGATAAATATGGTAAATCTTTAACGTAACAGCAGGTTAATTAGCCACCATTAAAGGAAAGCTTGTGCAGGAAGAAGGATTTCTCTCTGTTGGGCTGCTCCCCAGTGAGGGATACCTGCTCTCAGCCTCGAAGGCTTTTACCTTTAATCCCAAATTCCTTAAAGGGCAGTTATTCCAACGTTTGGCCACCGTTTCTTGCCAGCACTGGTATCAAACAAGCATTTCAATTTTCCTTCACTCATGCTGTTTTACAAAGTCTTCACAAATCCAGAATCAGCAAACCGATATACCCAACAGAAGGATGATAAGGGGTCTGCTGTCACTATCTTTATTTTAAGGTCCTATTCTGTTTTCCTTTGTATTTGCTGGGAGCTGAAAGTGCACTCAGGCAGCTACCATGGATCAGACCATTCACGAAGCTCTGTTGGTGCTTCCGAACTGTTCTCATTCAGGCACTCTAAATGGTTTATAAGGTTTGTCAGAGAGAAGTGGTTTAAAAAGGAATGCAAATGAAAAAGCAGAGAGCTGATGGATGGGAGCAGGGAAATTGGTACAGAAGGCAATGTTAAAAAAAGAAAGAAAGGAAAAAAAAAAGAGGGACTGGAGGGAAGGTGGAACATGAGGAAGTCCAAGTGGGGTAGCATCCGGGATTTGAAACTGCATTCTTCCCACTGGCAGTTTTTTTTTAACTTTCCCTTAGCTCTTTCTTTTTTTCACATTCCTTTTCCCCCAGCTCATTTCTTTTATGCCAAGAGGCTTATTTGTCTTTCCTGGCTTATTTGTAGTGCATCTGGATTTAGGCATCCTGATAAATCAGTTCCTCTGAAGACGGTAATCTAAAAATGAATGTCGGGATGGATTTTGAGCTAATTTAAGCTGATATACATCTGATGAAGTGAAGTTTAGCCATGTAAAATTCCACTGCTTGAGCAAATGCATAAACAATGAACATTATTCCCCTTCAGTGTGTCAGAAAAAGAAACCGTCTGCTCCTTCCAAAGAGATTATTTTAAATTTGAAACACATACCTATAAATGTCTGCACGTTGCAGTTTTGAAAATCTAAGCATGGAAATGCATTATGGTAATACATACCACACTTTAGAGATTGTCTTCCACTGAGCACGTCATTTTTGAGAAGTGGTAAACCTTCCATTAGTTTTATCTGCCTGAATGTATTGGTTTAATTGTCTGTTATTTGTTTCTATCATATCATGTTTGCTTACTGTGCTTTAGCAGACAAATGTAAGCTGGGGTCAGAGTGTGAGCTCAGACAACAGCCTGCAATTTTAAGCACCCTGCAGGATTCAGCATTTCATCAGTATTTTTTGTTTTTATTTTATTATTAAACACAGAATGAGAGCATCATAGAACTGATTCATCTTGGTCACTGTTCTTATATGATTGGCTTGGAATGGAAAAAAATATATTTTAGAGGCAGCTCTGCTTCTGATCTTAGGGAAAGCACTGATGGGAATTAGTTAGGCGCTCCTACTTTAAAAAAAAGGCAGATAATTAGAATCCAAATTTTAATCATGCCGCCTTTGAAAGCAAAACAAAATCAGTAACAATCTGAAATCATGTCCCTTGCCACTTTTCACTTCAGTCAGAGGATGCCCAATTCCCAGTAACGCCAAGAGCATTACTGCATGTTGAGAGAGGAGCTCTGGTGAATTTAGCTGCAGCAGCTACAGAAGGTCCCACTCTGCTGCCTTGCTGGAGGTTATCGCCACCCAGGTGACATTGGCAGACCTCAGCTTCGCCACGGAAAGCCTGGTTGTCTAGTTACATTCACCTCCACTGCATTTTAAAGTGGATTTGCACCCCACAGAGACGGAAGCATGGGCTTCTTGCTGTGCACTCGGCCATCGGTGGAAACCTCCACTAGAAGGAGGGGGCAGCTGAGAGTGGTTTCTCTTGATGCTACCACCGCAATACTCATCTATCAGTGCTGGAGGAGGCATCACCTCACCAGTGTAGGACAACTGTGTGGCAACAGTAAATTAGGCAAGAAAGAAATTAGGGACTTGAACAGAAAAATAAACCAAACACATGTATATAGAAACAAGAGAAGGGTGAAATGCTTTAAGATCCAAGCATGAATTCACATGGTGACTAACATTGTAATTTATTGGAGAGCTACAACTCAACATCTTCCTTTTCTAACAAGTATTTTCCTTTCACTTCAAGCTGCAGTCTGTGTTCTGCTGATTTGCTTCATTAAAAAGAAAAACAAATCCCCAGCGATAGCCACTGGATGAGCTGGGGGCTTGGCAGTAGGAAATTGAGACTTTCAGCTGTGTCTCAGTAGTTGCATTGCTGGTTTTGATGGTGTTACCAGCTAATGGGTTTAGTATCTGCTGTGAAATGGCTTGCTGATGTCAGACCAGGTCCTAGTGACAGCGAGTGCTGCTTTGCCACCAACTGGGCAGTAAGAGCAGAAGGGACAGAAGATGAGGAACCAATGGACACAGAGTTATAAAATCACTTTTAAATGGCAACAACTAAGTCAAATGGGACAAATACTGCAGATAAGCAGAAAAAGGTCTGTGATTTTATTGTCACATGCACAAGGGCCAAGTGCCACACCAGTGATGCTTAGGCCTTTTGTTATCTCTGAAGATATGACAATTATACTCAGAATAAAAGTGAAAGGACATGGTGACCTCCACTGAATCTACCACCTGCCATTAGAATAAAAGCAATCATCAGCTTTAAATGTTCAGGGTTCAAAGACAGAGGTGTGATAGCCCTAACTGGTGTTGGTTCTCATCCTTTACTACAGCTGGAGACCAAACGTTTAGAAATCTAATTTCTTAATTTGTTGTTCACCTTAACCCTGACTACAAGCAAAATAAGTTTGTCCGGCAAACTGTGTGCAATCACTCTGGGAACTGCTGAGCTCCTGCCTTTTTGGTGTGCTGTTGAAAATCAAATTACATAGCTTTAGCAACAGAACTATAATTAGGGTCAATGGAAAAATGTGGGTAGGATAATACTGTGGATTCTGCAATTTTTGTCATGTTGCTCTATAATATGCCAGAACCCAGTAGTTTTGTTGCTCTGCAGTGCATTTACATGCTCAGTGAAACATCCCCTATTTCCCAACGTGGAACTGGCCCTTCCGTGAGCACCTTGCCAAGGCTGGCCTCAGTTGACAATAATCCAGAACTGTGCTTCTCCTGTAGTCGATGGCAAAGCTCCTGTTAACTTTCATTAGAGCTGGGCAGGCCTAGGCAGGAAAATAGGGACAGATAAAGAAGATGATACAGCAGAGCTGAGGAGTAAAGAAGAGGCAGTCTATCGTGTTTCATTATAATCTCTGCAGTTATCACAGGATCTCATACTGATATCACCAGGAGGTTTGCTCGTAGATTAAAATTATGTTGTAACTAAAATTTAATCAGTACTTACTTTCCTGTCTCCATCACACTAAGAAAATCTCTCCTCTAGGCTACTGCTGTTTCTGACTCTGGGCTCCTAAGGTCCTTGTTTTCCTCCTCAGATTTTCTTCTGCTTATCCCTCATCCCCCCTCTTTCTTTCAGTTGTTGCCAGATCGTACCTCTTGGGGGACTTCTTTTTCTCACCTTGCACCATTCCAGCCCCCAAAACAATCAGCTGTGGGCAGGCTAATTACTGACTGTGATGTGCTGTTGCTGGCCCTTTCAGCCAGGAGAATAGACCTCCTGAGATCATTCTTTCAGGATGTCAGCAAACTCAGGCAAATGTCATAAGACTGATATCATAGTTGGAAGGCTGCCCAGAATCAGTCTTTTATCAAAAAATTAAAATAAAATCAAGTTTTAGCTCTCATGGCTATAGAGGTGGTCTGAAGGCGTAATACAGGTTCAAATAATTACAAAGTTAATGCAAGATCCAGGCTCAAGCTTCATTTCTTGTGATAGAAGAGGAAACTAAAAATGAAGAAGGAAAAAAAAACAAGGGAAAGAAGAGGAGGTGGAAATGAAACCAGGAATGAAGAAATATAGAATGCTTTCATTTTTACTGAAAAAGTATGAAACAAACAGGAAGAAATAAAAGCCTAAGGAGTGAATTTAAAAGGAAGAAGAGAAGGAAGACTAGCAAGATAAGCTGGGGGTTGGTTGAATTCAGCCTGAGCACTGCAATGAAAAGTTCCAGCTATTGAATTACCGTCCAGATTCTTTAGATTGCAAAGTTGTCCGTGAAGAGACTGGCTCTCTTCTTTCCGTACACAACACGCACTGATGTGGGGCCTACCACGACCCAAATAGAAGGTTGAATGTAATTCCTGTGCACCAGATGACTTGAAAGAACCTCTGCATGAGGTGACAGAAATAAAGACTGCATAAGAAAAATCTACATGTAAAAATCATCTACAAGAAGGGCCAGAAGAAGGACCCAGGGAACTATAGGCCTGTCAGTCTGACCTTGGTGCCAGGGAAGGTTATGGAGCAGATCACCCTGAGTGCCATCACACAGCATGTACAAGATAAGCAGGTGGTCAGGCCCAGTCAGCATGGGTTTATGAAAGGCAAGTCGTGCTTGATGAACCTGATCTCATTCTATGATAGCGGTGACCCGCGTAGTGGATGAGGGAAAGGCTGTGGGTGTTGTCTATCTGTACTTTAGTAAAGCCTTTGACATCATTTCCCACAGCATTCTCATGGAGAAACTGGCTGCTTGTGGCTTGGACGGGCACACGGTTCGCTGGGTGAAAAACTGGCTGGATGGCTGGGCCCGAAGAGTTGTGGCGAATGGAGTTAATTCCAGGCGGCCAGTCACCAGTGGTGTTTGTTCTTTAGGGCTCAGTGCTGGGACCAGTTCTGTTTAACATCTTCATCAATGATCTGGATGAGGGGGTCAAGTGCACCCTCGGTAAGTTTGTGGATGACACCAAGTTGTGTGGGAGTGTTGAACCTTCCTTCACTCAGGCAGATCTTCAGAGGGATCTGGACAGGCTGGATTGATGGGCCGAGGCCAACTGTGTGAGGTTCAACAAGGCCAAGTGCCGGGTCCTGCACTTGGGTCACAACAACCCCCTGCAATGCTACAGGCCTGGGGACAAGGGGCTGGAAAACTGCCCAGGGGAAAAGGACCTGGGGTGCTGGTCAACAGCCGGATGGATGTGAGCCAGCAGAGTGCCCAGGGGGCCAAGGCGGCCAACGGCATCCTGGCCTGCATCAGGAACAGTGTGGCCAGCAGGACCAGGGCAGGGATTGTCCCCCTGTACTGGGCACTGGTGAGGCCGCATCTCAAATCCTGGGATCAGCTTTCTGCCCCAGAAAGACATTGAAGTGCTGGAGCATGTCCAGGGAAGGGCAACGGAGCTGGGTAATTCCAGATCCACAGACTGAAGCAGAGGTCCACGGTCAACTTTTACTTTATAAAGTGTATCATCCTCTGTGCAGGCTGCAAGGAAACAAGGCATTCACTTTTTTTAGTGTATAACAGTAGGAAAAATAGAAAAATACTACAAGTCTATATTGCTGTGTTCTATTCCAGATTTTGGGAGGAACACACCTAGGCAGAGAGTCAGCTCTTAACTTTCAGGTCCTAGTCCCTCTAGCTTTTCCTTCTTACTGTCCCAATTTCTCCCTCTCTTACCTTTGCATCTCATTGTCTACATCCATGTTTACCAGTCTTCTTTCAGTTTCACATTTTAGTCCTCGCTATTGCCACATTCCAGTCCCAATTTCTCCCTCTCTTACCTTTACATCTCCTTGTCTACATCCGTGTTTATCAGTCTCCTTTCAGTTTCACATTTTAGTCCTCACTATTGCCACATTCCAACTGCCAGGAGCTCCTTCTCCTAGCCCTCATTCTAGGCTCCCCTGCTTCCAAGCTTCATGGGTCAGTCCCTGGTACCTTGTCACCGGGCTGCTCCCACTGCTCTCCCACCCAGCTCTCTGTCACGCCACACAAGTTTAATCCAAGGCTGTCCATTCTTGACTGAGTGCAAAGCAATATTGAGAGGTTTGGCCAAATTGGGAGGCTGCTGGTATGAACAGCAGAAGGTGCCTCCTTGATGTCTGCATTCGTGATCCCTTCCTCCTTCAGAATAAGGATGGGCTAAAATTTCTACAGAAAAGGATGGGAACGTTTTTAAGGGAAAACAAAATCCTTCTTTCTTGCCTGGTTTACTTTGAGTAGAATTATCCAAAAGTGAGGTCGATACCCAACATGGGAACTCAGCCGTCGTAGTTAGTACTTGCTAATACTGTAATTCAGTGGTGACTTACTTGGAGAGTGTAAAAACCTCAGCTACAGGAAGCCTTATTTTACTATCCATAATGTCACAACCTACTTTATAAAATAGCTAGATATACTTTGAAAATTGCAACCAAAGACCTTAGTTCACCTTAAAAACATTTGGAGTCTCTCAGCCTCACTAGGAGGGGGACATTATTACCACACAGGTAGAAATGGAGGGACAGAGGCATAGGATGGTGATTTCAGAGTACCAGAGGTGGAACGTGAGGTAGGAATAGATCCCACGTTACCTGAATTCCCGTTGTACACTAAATATCATCATTCTCTCCCACTGTCAAGTGATTTATCGAATTAACAGTAGCTGAAGCATAGCGTGTGCATTACAGATGTGCCAGGGGATGCTGTTGTTGGCGAGGTCTCCTTGTGCTATACACCGGTCAGACACAAACAGTTCATTTCCCAAAGACATTTACGATCTGGGATGCTGTTACAGATGTGCCAGGGGATGCTGTTGTTGGCGAGGTCTCCTTGTGCTATACACCGGTCAGACACCCAAAGACATTTATGATCTAGGATGCTGTTTGCTGTTGTATCAGTTATACCAGCAGTTCACGGATACGTGACAGAGCCCTACCTCCTCAGAGATCCATATGACTTGATCGTGGCTTAAGAAGTGAAGTTAAAAATTAACTCATGACAGTTTTTGCTGACTTCACCTCACCAGCTAATTTATCATTTAGCACATGACCACGGCTGTCACTGATTTGCATATGAAACATTAGAGCCTTTTTTTTCTTGGATCCTGAGGTCCCAAGGCTATGCGTGTGTACATAAAATGTATGTAAAAGAGGGGAGCTCTGCTCTCCCAAGTGTGAAGAGGAAATTGTTCTAACGTGAGACATACGTCATTGCCATCCCTTTCCCTTTGTTCCCAAACATGGTGAAGAGCAATAAAGCCATTTGTGGACCGTAAGGTGACATCACATAAGAATGCACAGTTATCTTTTTTTTTTTTTAAGTGCATATATGTATATAACAATCTCATTGTGGGCATCCAAAGAATTAATGGTTACGAAATACTAAGCAACAGCAATGTATAAAAGGTAAATGACACACAGCAAAGGAATCTCCCTTCAAATCACAAAGCAGTTGAAACCATTCTGGTCTGTGACAACTACACCACTAGATTTTTTCCATGTTTATCCGAAGTAGCTTAGTAAGCATATCATGCATGCCATTCACTAAGTCTGTGTACCAAAATACAGACTATGATGACCCTATGCAATGTCTGCAGTGCTTGCAAGCTTGTCAGAAAGGGAGACTGGCTGATGTTGCTTCTGCTGTAATGTATTTATTTCAATTAATTTTTGAGAGAGAAGCGACAGAAATAGCTCCCCTTCTACTACAGCTGTTCAGCTGTTATTTTGGTGGAATTATACCTGTGTAACTTTCTTATAAAAAGAGGTAGGAGTTGTGCACATGTTCTGTGAGCTAATGAGACTTCAGAAAAGGTTGTCAGGAACAGCACAAGGCATATCTATTATTTTCAATTCAGAATCAACCCATTTATCTTTTCTGTTTTCTGAAAAGGGCAATTTCAGGGTTTTTCTGGTGACTGGAAAAAAATGTAATGCTAGATGCAGGCTTCCTTCTGTCCCATATGTCTTAAGTGTACAAAGCTTTTTTTAGAGAATAGCTTTCTTTCAGGGCAAACCAGTTCTTACTAAAAATAATTCTTATGAGATCAGATAAAATGAGAGGAATGTTGCTGGCAGATCCTGCTGCCTTATTTACAAAAAATAGGGCTAAATCAGCCTAATCCAGGCCTGTAATAGAAGGAGAGAGCTGAAGAACCTTCCCTGTTCCCCAGGGTCGTGGTTGACGGCCGGAGAGCTATTTTGGTGGTTGTGGTCAGAGAACACAAAAGGCCTGTGCAGATGCCTCCCCTGGTCTGCCCCGGCCCCTCGACTGGCCCACCGAGACGATCACGGCCACGTGCTGGAGTTTTTGAAAAGGCACAGGGACAATCTGCACACCTGTCTGGGGACCTGCAACCACAAAGCACAGAAGCGTCCCTTAGATTGGTAGGAGCTACCTAGGCACGCATCTGCCGCATTCTAACAGTTCAGGGCTAGCTACGGCTAGGAATGCCTTTTTTTTTTGGCCTGGCTACATGCTCGGAGGTGGTTCTCCCTCCACCAGGTCTTGGGGTTGCATCCAGGATGAAAATAAAACTTTGGTGGCTTTTTAGTGTTAATGTTCCCTTGACTTTGAACTTGACGGTTCTGTCTCCTCTTTCTTCATACGAATGTCTTCTCTCAGGCCTTTGCTATTGAAGAGGCTCCCCCCTAATTTCTGGTGTTGTGTATTATTTTCACTCTTTTTAGCCTGTTATTGAGGTAGACTGCAAGCCTCTGAGGCAGGGGCTTGTGTCATCTATTAAAAAAAATGCCCAATAATTATTTATGATGCATCTGTGGGACGGGCTTGCAGCATTTGCATACATTTAATAACAGATAAGGACCACAACTTTTAAGCAGACAGAAAGATCCATGTGGTCAGGAACACAGAAGGGGATTTTGCAGATTGCACGTGTTGTCAAATGCCTGTGTCAGCTGGCAGGTTCACTAGATGTGTACGTTCAGATCAAGCCAGAACATAGTAGTCACCTTGGAGTTGCTTAAGTGTTTGTCCATACAAACATTGTGAATTGCCTGTCCACACAGCGAACTGCGTCAAACTAGCCTACGTGTAATTGTGTGGTCTGGTTTTGCATCTAGCTTGCTTTCCTCTTTGTTTAAGAAGAAAACTGAAAGGTCTGTGAGGGATTGGGTTCTTTTTCTCCAAATATTTTCTTAGGAAGAATTCATTGACTCTGTTAGAAAACTGTGCCTCGATCAGGTTAATTTTATTTTCAAAGTAGAAGAAGAACCCCAGGATCCAGTTGTTCATTTATAATTCAGCACTCAGCTAAAGAAACAAGAGCAGAAATGTATAGTTGTAAATCACGCTAGCAGCCACAGCACAACATAATGCCGAGCAGCCATTTTAGGTCTTTGGTTCCTTTCTACCCTTTCCACATAATGAAACCTGTTAAATGAGTCCTTATGGGAATCATTCATGAGGTTTCCAAGTACAAGAGATTAATTTTGCTAAGTAAATGTTCTGTATTCTGTAAAAATTAGTTCAAGGTTCTTTTTTTTTTTTTTTTGAAAGGCTTCTTCCTTTCTAGGTGTCACAGTAGCATTATCCTTTTAATAAAATGTAAACCCATTCTCTCGGGGAAAAAAGAAAAGAAATAGCTTTCAGTGGGATTATTTCAGTCTGAAGGAATAAAGGTGGCAAATGCAATTCCTGGTGTATTTTACTCAGAAGGATTCCTAGATAGTCTATAGGTAGATACGTGGACTGGATCCTACCTTCTCCTCTACAGAAATCTCTCGAAGAAACAAACTGTTGCTGTTTCCTTTCAGTCTCCAAAGTGCAGCCCTAACAGTGGATGGAGTAGAGACTCTACCTAGGAAACGTGTGTAATTCTAGCCCACTTTTTTTCCTAATGCTTTGTTGATGAAATTACCACTCTCTCCTCCCAAAATGTGCTTGTGGATAGATGTATTATTTTTCTCAGTGAGAAATAATCCAGGTGTCCAATCAACCCAAAGGTTGTTCATTCATTATTTCTATTTAAGTCAATTAGAATGCTGCAGATGCCTCTTCTCTTTGATCATTTGCTTCCAGAGAAAGATTAAAGAATTAATTAAAATACACAATCTAATTCAACTGAAATCATAAGATTTTGTTTCTAGGAAACAACTTATGAGTCCAGATGAATCTGAAGTTGTGCATTTATGTCTAAGTATAGAACGGATCATTTCAAGCCGCTCCACCAAAGTTTGAGTCTGAGGTTAATTTTCAAACTGCGAGTCTAATTTAGTCTCAGAATGGAGAGTACAGCTTAAGATTCTCAACACCCAGAGACCTGGGTGGGGGCGTAGGGGGGAAAACATGTGATTTCAGTTTCAGTTAATTTTAGATTTATTTCTGTTTATGAGATCAGTTGTCTATTTCTAAAAGTGTTTTCATTTTGGCAGACTCCTCAAATGAAAGGCTTATTTCGAGACATTTCCTGTTGAGTAACTGATGTTGCTGCTGCTGAGAGGTAAAGGAAGACATATACAATGCTGAAGGGAACGTATGGTAGTGTCATGGTAATGACAGGCATGAAACCAAAGACTGCCAAGATCTTTCTTCCATCACAGAGGAGCTTAACAGGCAGCACGGAGGGAGAACACGGTACAGAGAATTATAGGATCTATCCCTCTAACCTTTTGGGTAGGCTCTATTAGCCATGTATTCTGAACGTGGGTTATGATTTGTATTTCATGTGATCCTAGTTGCTAACCCTTCCCTTTTCTTGTACAAAGATTCCCAGTCAGGTCTGCAAATGATCTCTTCTTGGTGAGCGTAGGGATTCTTCATCATTTGTTTCCGTTGTGCTAAAAGCGCCAGAAACCAGCAAAGCAGAATTCTGCATGATACTCCCCTTTGGACAAAGGCATGGTAAAGTGAAATAGCAGCAAAGATTATGTCTTTTGAGGTGAATATTCAGAAAATTTGGCATTTTGATGAATTCTGGAAAACTACTGTTCCCAACTAAGCATTCCTGTCTGTCCTCCCATACTAATGACCAGCGCTGTGCTGTTTCTCTGTACCCATCTAAAACTCTTATCCAATTTCACAGTTGTAATAGTAAATTTAACAATAAACAAAGAGTTTCTTTACATAATAACATAAGAGACAATGAAGATGCAATACTGGAGAGTTAAGATGAATCTTTTTTTAATTGACTTGTGGATGTTTTGCTCTTACATTTAAGTCCTTTGAATACACTTAGACAAACCTTTTCCTGGTTCTTAAGAGTCAGTCGGAACTCCTTCGTGTAGCTGTTGTGAGAACACAGTAGCTGGATAGAAATCATTAAATGAGTGAGGTCAGCATCTCAGGAGAGTACATCTGCAGAACTTGGTAGGTAAAAACTAGGTTATGAAAAGTTCTTAGCTTTTGAGGAAAAACTGTTGTAAAGGATTTAGCAAGTGTGCATAGTAGGTTAGAGAAACAGAAACATGTTTGTGGCTGCTTGAGAGCCCTCACAGAAACCAGTAAGATGTGCAAAAGGTGGAAGTCAGAGAATCTGAGGGGGAAATGCTTATGAAGGTGAGCAGTTTTTTGAATTGCAGCTAACGTCACAAAATTCTTAGAGAAGGAACAAAAACTGCAAGGCAGTCTCTTGTGTGCTTACTTAATTAATTAATGCATTTCGAACCACTTTTTCTGTGCAAAGGAATTTTAATTATAGCATAAAATTAAGATGTAATTGATGTAAAGGATCTTCATGTAAATGAAAATATGTACTGCTATGTTTGGAACTGAATGGAAGAGGAAATGCCCTGTTGTAAGGTCATAGCTTATGTGGGTCAGAGTCTCATCTGATTTGTATGTGCTAAAGGTCCAACTCAAACAGAAAGCAGCATGCTCAGATACTTGTGTAGCATATAAATGAGCATTACGTCGTCATGGGAGAGACCGTAATGCAGACCTAATGAGGATAATTTGCTTATTTCAACGAGTTAAAAGATCCATTCCAAAATTCATCTGTAAATAGTACAAAAGAAGAGCTTTATGGAGTAAGTTCATTAATTGAATGAGGTGTCTGAGACCTTCCTGCAGTATGTACCAGGCTCATCTTCCAGAAAAAGATCAACCACTTCGGGCTTTCCTCAGGGTTCCATATGTAAGTGGAGGCAAGAACACTTCTTCCTTAGTTAACACATGAGTGCAGCCAATAATACTTGTTTACTAGGGTGGAATTTCCTACACCTTTGTACAAGCCACAGGCAAAACATTGCTTTTAGTCGCATTTTGTTCAGGTTTGAAGGCATCACTTCTAGTGATGTGCTTTGACCTAATATGGTCCGATTCATGTGTAAACCCCACGAAGGACTCCGTGGGCTAGTTCACCTTCTGTCCTTTAGCTGGCTCCTCTGCCTTCCCAAGCATGGCTTTCACCAGCTTCCAGTTTGCTCTAAGTTACCACAAGCACGGTCAACCTGAAAGCATCATTATGAAGCAGGAACCCCTGCGCTTTGTTGGGATGGGGGGCCACATCTCCCTTTTCAGCTGTCCTCCAAACACACCATCTATTCCAGATTGTGGAGAAGCACATGAAGTGAATGATGATTTTTTCAAATGAATCGTGCAATGTGTCTTTTTTAAAACTTCCTTTGAGCTTCCATAATGAAGTGGAGAGAGGTAAGGTTGATGCATAGCTGCTTTATCAGAATAAATAGCTGGCCTTCTTTGGTTTTAAAACCAAAATTAAAATGATGAATGCAAATCCCACCTCTACAAAGGCAGACCAACCTTAGGATTTTATTTTTGCTGCCATCAGGCTTAGAAAAGTGGTCTATTAAACACTATTATATGGTATTCCTTTAACAAAAACCTAAAACCACCAAAAAGGCAAAACACATTAACCACCTTTATATATCCATATATTGTTCTTTTTTTTTTTTTCCTCGGGAAAAATGCTGTTTAAATCCTACAGGATTTTTTTGGGTTTTTTAGCATTATAACCTCACCACCTTTCTGCTAAAATAACACTTCTCTTCCCGCTCCTATTCTCAGCCTTTAACAAAAACCTAAAACCACCAAAAAGGCAAAACACATTAACCACCTTTATATATCCATATATTGTTCTTTTTTTTTTTTTCCTCAGGAAAAATGCTGATTAAATCCTACAGGATTTTATTGGGTTTTTTAGCATTATAACCTCACCACCTTTCTGCTAAAATTTCTGCTAACACTTCTCTTCCTGCTCCTGTTCTCAGCCATCGCTTCCAAAGGGCACACAAGGATTTCCCTTGCTGCTGGGCTTTAAGGACAGGCTTGCAAATCACACATTGCTTCTTAATCACTTCTGCATTTTTCACCCTATCAGTCACCTCTCGAGGGAAGGGACAGGCTTCTCTTCTCTCTGGCATTTTTTGTCTGAGCATGTTCTCTTACCATCACATCAGCTCACATTACTGATGATTTTATGAGTACACCAACCCTGTCAGATGCAAATGGTTACAGTTGCTACCAGCTTAGGGTGGTTCTAAGCCAAGAGATGGAAGGCTTTTTATTTCTTTACAGACATGCCAATATCCTAGTTGTACGGTTGTTTTAATAATAATAATTTCAAACATTACAAAGCCGGCACTTCCCCTCCACCCACTGATGCAGTCACAGCAGAATGAATGGTTCATTGTTGTAAGAGTCATTTCGCTGCACAAGGCAACCTCTATTCACAATTAAAAGGTTAGAAATGTTCAGCCAGTCATGACAATTAAATAAAACGATTGTCTGAGCATCCCTTAGGGGTTGTAAATCCATCTGTCTTCACACAGTTGGTGCTACCTGGTTTTTATTATCAATCCACGGAATCTTTTAGAGTGACAACATCCCTAGTGGAAATAGTGTCATGAAATGTGATTTCTGTTCCCATGGTCAGAAGCAAAGAGCAGTTGGCTGCACCTTGAGTAAAGACATTATTTTTGTGCACCTAGGACTAGAAGTTGGGGGGAACTTAGAACAAAGCTGCAAAATGGAAGTGGAGGCTTTTGAGAAACTGAGCTGTGGGAAGAGTGAAAAATTGTGTTTGGTGGCAGTTGATACTGAAGCTGGTGGCTGAAGAACCCATGATAAAAATTTACAGCTATTTAGAAGAGAAAACTCAAGGGAAAGTAGAATTTATCTATGCACAGTAGGCCTAGGAGAAACAAAGAAAGTTTTACAAAGAACTACTTCTGGACAGTGAAATGTATTCCAGATAGTATAAGGGTTTTGGTTTTTTTAAACAAAACTCTGGAAACAGTCTAGTGAGGAACGTTTCTTTAGTAGTTTTTCTCGGAAAGCAGTCGGTTGACTGTAGCAACCAGTTCCTGACTTCACCGTGCCAGTCAGTGGCAAACAATCAGTATGAGTTGTTTAGGAAACCCCCCTGTGAAATAGGAGTAGGGTACGGGATGGTTCTGTTCTGTCTGAGGCTGGAAGGAGCAGGAGAAAATCCATCACTGTTTATGAGGTTGTATGTGTGAGACATGGGAGCTGAACTAGCAGATGAAATGGAGAATAAATACTCAGCAGAGGGAGTGATTACTGTTGAGAGACAGATCCCTAGTCCTGGAAGCGTGACTTAGGGCCAATTGCAAGGAATTCCTTCTCATTCATTCTACAGAGTAGATCTTAATTTTGAAATTGTTGCTAACTAGTTATAGTAATAATAATGGCATGTGTTAGTGTTGTAATCTCTTAAGAGCTCATTTCTTCGCATGTCTTTTTATAGAAACATTAATTCATTTGGCAAACATTTTTGTGATGTTCTTTCTAAAATACTGAAGAAGAATATTTTTGCAACTGCTGCTTTGTATATTTTGGGTCTCATGCATGATTTATCACTTACTAAATTTGAAATCCAAATTATGGAGTTGGCTATAGCTATTGCCAGAAAGCAAAATCTGCAGCGCCGGAAAGGACTAAAGAGGTTATCGTTATCTTACTAAGCTTCTACCTTTATTGGAGCAATACTTGTGTCCTAAGTTCCAGCTTTGCAGCTTTGCAGTCCACAGGTGTTCACTCACAATAGCAGAAGTGGTGTCAGTCATCTATAATCAGGACATTATTTTTATTGCAAGTTATTCCGACTTTGCAGTCAGTGGAAACTAACCAGCTATAGTAAAAGTGTTGTCATTCATCTATAACTGGGACAGTACTTTCATCGTGAGTTATTCCAACTTTGCAGTGAATGGAAACTAACCAGCAATAGTAAGCATGTTGTCAGCCATCTAAAATAGAAGGGAGAAGAAAGGAGAAAGATGGGCAAAAGAAAACATATTTGCGGTGGAGTCAGAGTAGAATATTCACAGGGCTTCACAATGTATTTTGCAATTGACTGGGTGGGTTGGTTTTTTTTTTTTTTTTGTCTGTTAAAGATAACTTGCAAAATAAAGGGTAGCTTTAAATTGGTGAAATTTGGCACAGGCTTCCAACGGAAAGGCTACACCACCTCCTTTGGCATCTGTCTACCTAAACTTGGACAGAATGAAGGGGTACGGTGCCGTGAACATGTCTGGTAAAATCAAATCTCTGCCGGAGTTGGGGCCAAGATGTGAGATGAGCAGCTGTTTTGCAGAGCTCAGTGCAGTTTCAGCTAGAATGTACCCGATAACTAATACCAGCTAACTGAGCTAAGTATTTTAAAGTGAGCTCAGATATGCGAGACTGCAGTGTAGACATCCCCTTAGAGTAATAGCTCTTTCAGGCAAGAAGCCTGCTCTTTTTTTATGCTACAAGTGCACTGTAGGCACTTAACAATTATTAACTAATTAATAATGGCCCAAATCCTTGGCTGGGGTTGAGGAACTTAAAATATAACTCATATGGAGTTGTAAGAAAAGACGTCTCAAAACAGTCCTAACCAAATCCTGGGCCAGCTTTGTGCCTGGACTTTCCTCCAGCATAAGACAAAGCAGCAGAGTACAATTTGTTCTAAGACATTAGTGAAGGAGAACAAAGAACATAATGAATAAATTTTATTGGTAATGCATAAGAAGAATACAGACTGGTAGCAAATAAGACCATTAGGGGATAAGAGTATAAAATTAGATAGAAAGTAAGAGATGAGATTGGTCTATTGCAGTGGTCCTAAATCAACGTGTCACCTCAGAAACCACAAAAGTCAGCAACTGAGTGGAGGTGAAAGAAAGACAAGGGTCAGAACAACAATCATAATTTATCTGAGTGTCAGAAAAGCATTTTTACACTTAGTACATGATGCATCGATTTACACTTGATAGACAGTGCTTACACAAAAAGAGACTGCAGCCCGCACTGAATAGCCTGCAGCACAATACAAATTCTTTCCATGACAACTCTAGGGGGAAAAAAACATTCCCTTTTTATTCAAGGAATTTTCACTTAAATATTTGAGTCTACTGGGAACAGACTGAAAGACACATACCATACTCCAGACTCACGTCTAGAGAGGCCTGTGGTTGGATTTGCTGATGCCATTTGACAGTACGAGGAGCACTATTAGGAGCCTTGGTGGAAAGACGCACAGTGCAAAGCTTCAGCTGTTGTTTTCATTCTTCTTCGGGGCTGCTTGATGGAAGACCTATGAATTGTTTACTTGTATAACAAGGAGCAGGGAATGCTGGTAGGAAGACCGAGCTTCACATTCAGGAGTCAAAGGACTGTGTTTGATAGCAAAAGATCTGCTTCCTTTTCCAGTGATGTTGTTTTGCCTTTTTTACAACAAAACAAAAAGTATTATTCCATTAAGAAAAGACCTTCCTGGCTATTGTTGTTGTTATCTGCTGAGTCATGCCAATAATTGTTTATTGGAGCATTCTTAAAGAATTTTAGACATAGTTTACTCCTCCTCCCCCAGAAGACAGTTGAGAAATACTGCATAATTTCATAAATAAAATAAAGCTAAAGAGGTTTTGGTTGCAACCATTTCCTTTAATGGTCTGCTATGCAACACTTCAGCAGTCGGCTGACTCATGGCAACCTGAAATTGAAAATGACTTAGGGGTGAGGGAAAGAAAAAGAGGACAGGAAGAATTAGGCTAGCCAGGATATTTTAACTACCTATATAGTAGTTTGATCCTCATCTTGTTTAACAAACCATGACCTTCCAGAATTGTTTCAGGCATCAGAGCTGTGTCTGGTCCAGAGCAAAAGATGTATTTCTAAATTAGATTATGTTAATCAGGGATGAGAATAATTTATTAAACGACTTAATTCACTTCTGTTTTGGTAATCGTAGGTGCTAACAGGAGCACACTGTCAGAACCATTTTCTTTGAGTCCACCAGGTTTGGAAAGCCCTTCACTACCTCCAGAGACAAAGCTCAGGTTTTGTTGTTGGAATTCTCTCACTTCTATTATATGGCAAATTGCATTTTCTTTCTATACTAGCTCTATGGAAACTAATCCAAACAAGTGAAATTAAAAATGTTCTCCTACATAAATGAAAACCAAACTCTAGACACATTAAGTTAAAAGAACAATAACCTTCAAAAAATCAAAACCACCCGAAAAAACCCACTTCCCCCACTCTAGAAACCTCTCGGAGTCTGTATCCTGCATTATGCTATTTACAGGTCATCAAAGAAGGCTGATGTGATCTTGCGTAAGTGCTGCTGTCCTCGGACACTGACTGTACTAACACATACGAAGATCTCAGCTACTTCTTCCTCTTAAATACAAACAGACTTTCCAAAGAAGCAAAGGCTGCAAAGCGAGGGATTGTTTCAGAGAAGATGAGGGGAACCTCACTGTGAGAGGAAGGATTATTCTGCTTTTTGAAGCTTTTGGATTCCCCTAGTGTCTCCAGAACATTAGTCATGCATCCTCCTCATGACCCCGCTTTGAGGGTGATCCATGCTGATGAGATGCGACGGACTCGACTGGGTTTGCTCAGGAGCAGCCTGCCAAGCCCCTTGCATCTGGCTGATACTAAACAGAAACACATTCTCTTCTGGTTTATGCCTGTGTGAGACATTTCTCTAGCATTCAGAAAGCCTTCATCGGTCGGGTTGTTCGGAGAGGACGCACACCATACCGCCCAACCTGAGCTGGCTTAGCCTATGGAAACACCTGAATTCCAGCCCTCGGTTGCAGCTGGGGAGCAGAAAACGCAAGAGGGAGGGATGTGAAGTGGCTTTGGGGTATTCTGAGCTGCTTGGATCTGGAGGAAGGCAGGCATGAACACGGTCCTTGGACGCTGAAGAGCCGTTACGTGGTTTTGCCTCTCAAGTTGTCAGCGGCCCCAGCTTATTAGCGTGACACCACCAGCTACGAAGGCTTTCTGTCACACTGTTCTTGTCACTGCCAGAAGAAGGGGGAGCAGTGGGAGGTGATGCGGAGGGCATTAACACCCATGCTGTGCCGCTGGAGGATCCCGTCAGCAAGAAGGATAACGGCAGAATTGCGCAAAGTGACTTGGACACATCCAACGGTTACAGCTTGAGAACACGCGGGCCCGCTACAAGAGATTACAAATTTCTCAATGCATAATTCAGTATCATAAATATGTACACGACACTAACTCATTCTTCTGCTAGACTACTTTAATTTCTTGACAATAACATGGCTAAATTGACCTGGAAAGCAAAAGGCACTCAACATTTATAATTGATTTCTGCCCTATATCATTTTGGCTCCCCTCCTTCTCATGTAACTGCTAATAGGAGTTACTGCAGATTTAGTTATTTTGTTACAGATTAATTCAATGGGATTTTTGACTAAGCTAGCGTCCAGAATGACTTTGCACTTGGTGACATCTGCGATGCCAGCATGCAAAATGATTCTCCTGGCATTTTTACAAATTCTATTGTACCACAGAGTATGTCTTGAGAAATCCAGCTATGACCATATCTGATTTGGCTAAGAACACCAAGTAATATAACACAAATAACGATAATAGTTATTTTGCAGGAGTAACAGCTTCTGGCTGTTTTCATTCCCTCTCAGACGGACTTCTTGTCCAGGAATACTTTCAGAGGTTTTTATATAACTATCACAGTCAAACTTCTTTTAGATTTGACTAATATGACCAAACAGTCATATCAGAGCATTATGATCCTGATTTTTTTCTGGTATAGAACAACTGGAATCTTAAGAAGAAATCCTCCTTCTGACTGTCTCTGCCATTCCTTCTACTGATGTATCTGCCAAAGCCCATTAGACATGTATCTGAGGTATGTCTATATGGAAACATAGATGTATTCATTAGATACAGATCTTAACATTTATATTTGGCTGCCTTCAAGATAACTTTTCACTGTCAGGATGGCTTTCTTTTCAAACCTTTTATTTGGAGGATATTCTGGTGATAGGAAGCCCAGATCTTACCGCATTCCTTATTCCTTCAGATCTGAGGTCCCCCAGCAGTCATTAGATTCCTCAGTATTTACTGGAAGCAATTAAGGTAGATTTATTTACCAGATTCAGTTGTGTCCTTTCTTCAGGATTCTTTCTTTCAATCTGAAGAAATCTTTCTTCAGATTGTTTACATTGTTGTCAAAGGTACTCATTTAATTTTTAAGAGGATGCTGCTGCTTCTCTTCTGATTACTCATCTGCATTTTGTGATTCACCTCCACTGCAACATTTTCATTGACATCATCCCTATGCCAGTAAAAACATGTTAATTTTCTTACTGAACAGTTGGTTATTCATTAGCTTCAGAGCCTGTCCTTTTTCCTGAATTAGTATTTTCTAACGACTGATCAGTTTTCTCACTGACTAGCTCCCCTCTTACTGCACTACTGACACCATCCATTGACAGCGGGTGACCCGTCCCAGATACCGCACCGATCAAGGGAGGGAGTGTACGCACAGCGTCTAAAGTCCGAGATTCACGGCAAACCCCCTCGGTTTGTGAAACCTAGGTGAAAATATATATAAAGATGATATAAATATGTATGTCTTTCTAAAAGTATTTACCTTTTTATGTCTAAAAGTCTAGGAATGTGTAAAGAAGGTATATATCGATATTTTTTTCACCTTCAATGCGTTTTTAATAACGAAATTCTAGAAAACAATGGTGTTTGTTAAAGAAAAATGACATCAGTGGTGCAGAAGCACCAAGGTGCCTTAATGTCACGTTGGAAAGGTATTTGCTCGTCACTTCTGCTAACGGAGACGAAAGAGAATGGGTGTTCGGTGCACCGAGGGGCAGTTGGGCGAGCGAGAGCCCGACCCAGGACAACTGCGCGGGGGTGCCGGGGCT